>NC_091755.1:43578046-43795546 GCF_043380555.1 Nothobranchius furzeri | reverse complement strand
TACCCGGAGGAAACCCACGCATGCATGGGGAGAACACGCAACTCCACGCATAAAGGCCGCAGCCGAATTCTCGAACCTGCAACCTTCGTGCTGCGAGGCAACAGTGCGAACCACTGCGCCACCATGCAGCCAAGTCTTGTGTGCACGACACTTTCTCAATTTTTTCTGGAAAATAGAAATTATTAAAAATGGATCTGGTCAGTTGGTTTCTCAATGCGATTGACAAAATTTTTTCAATGATGAGAACGGGAGAAGGGGCTCCCAGATGCCCCTCTGGGACAGAGCCAGCTGGGTATATCATGGACTCCTGGAAACAGTGGAACCTGATATGCCTCTCTCAGCTGTCTGTAGAGGATTCTGAAGATGTTTGGATATTCGTCATTTTGGTATCGGGATTCCTGTTGTTTGGCATGAGCGGTTACCTGGCTTACCGGAAAATTAACAAGCTTTCGAGGAATATTGGCTCCGTTCCGGAGCTCAGGGAATACATCATGCTGTGAAACGCACAAACTCATATAATTGTCGAGATGAGTCGTAAGCTTGGAACTTTGGCTGAGGTTCAGGCTCTGGCACAGAAGGTGGATACCATCAAGGAGTGAGTGGATGGATCAACATGAATTGGGATGGATTAATTATGCCATCATTGGATATAGAGGGGTTGAAGACTAACAGAACACTAAGCCAGAGAGGAAATTATCGTTTGTCTGTCCCTAAAACAATTTTTGTCTGAATCTGGTGCCCTTGGAGCCTGTGAGGCTGAAGTGATAACTCCCCCCTCAGAAGAAATGTGGAATGCTGCCATCGCTATGGAAGCTCTTTCTCCCTATCCCAGCCTGGGCGGGACTGCGACCAGTGAAGGCCGTGGAACCGTATCTAGGAGTCGCTGTGCTCTCTAACCCATTATCTCCCTCTCCTGTCCAAAAGGAGGTGATGAGCACTGCCCCATGCGGCTGCACGCACCAAAGCGAGGAGAGTCCTAACCCTACCTCCCCACCTAGTGGACACTTATGCTGTGTGATGACTGAAGTCTGTTGCATTTCTGTCTGAGGTGTTTTTTTTTTTTTGCATAGAAAAGCTATCCTCTCTGTGGAGGATTACTCTGAAGTGCCTTTTTTCCCTTCCCTTGACTCTATCCTCATATAAACCCTCTTGATCTATTACGGTAGTGCGACTCGGGTTGCGAATGATCACAGTCACCAATTCTTGTCATGTGTCTATGCAGGGTCTGAAATTAAATTTTTTACTCACCGGCCAAGTTGGCTGGTAGAGGATGAAAATCTACTGGCCAAGCATATCTTTTACTGGCCAAAATTCTTCATGATTTAGATCTACCTAAAGCATGTTATTCTATATTATGTTGATTCCAAACAGAGTGACAAAATAATTAAAACATCAATTAATTAGAAAAACAACTCTTTTGTCATTTTTACTATTTATTTATTTATTTTTTAGAGATGTTTTTATGAACTCTTTCATTGAAATCTAGTCAGACTCCTTGTTTTCTCTGTCCATGAAGTCTGGCCTCCTGCTTCTGACACCGTCTTTGTGCCAAAGCATTACAGCCTCATTTGGGTCATAGTCCTTGATCTCTGGAGGACACAGCTGCACCATGAGAATATCTGAAAGTGTGTCAGGGCTAGGGTTGTCACGGTAACCGGTGTAGCAGTAAACCCCGGTAAAAATGTAGACAATAATAATAACCGTCTTGTTTTTAAAAATATATATATTATCTCGGTGGATTACCGTGGCTGCGGTGTAGGCACGGTGATCCTTACCAGCCACCGTTTCATCCGCAGAAGTTGCCGGCGGCACATGCGCACTTTAGCACTCGGGACATTTATTATCCCTCAAAGTCGGAAGTATGTAGCCTGGCAAGCCAGACTAAATAAATGTTTTATTTATACAAACTTTGCAAAGCAAGAATTTGGTCTACTTCACTAGGCTAGGAAGTACGGGCATTTTCTGGATATTTGAAGAATGCCGAGGGAAAGTTGATAGAAGACAGCTATCCTGTTTGCAGCACGAGCAGAAAATGTGTCTGTGAAAGGCAGCAACGCTATGTGGCCATCATAATGTAGCCATTGTCTCACGACTCCGCCATCTCCAGTTCGCCACTTTTCACAATATCTTCTGGTTGCCACTGGTCCTGGTGGTTTTTCTTCCAGTTCGGCGAGTTTTCTTTTGGAAGGCTGGCTGACTCCAGTTAAAAACCGCCACATTTCACCGCTAGTTTTAACACGAAGCTAACCGCTAACTTGATAAACTGATTGAATGGGATAGGTGGAAATGACGTTGGATGCAGCGTTCACGTTTCACGTACGTTTGTGTCCTCAGGGCTCAGTCTTAGGTCCCCTTCTTTTCATAATCTACTTACTCCCACTTGGCAATATCTTCAGGAAATTTAATATTCATTTTCACTGCTACGCCGATGACACCCAGCTCTCTTTCTCTACCCAACCAAAACCCCCGCTCCCTTCATCCTCCCTTCTCAGTTGCCTCACCGAAGTCAAATCCTGGTTTTCTTCTAACTTTCTACAGCTCAACAGTAATAAGACTGAAATCCTCCTCACTGGCACCAAGTCATCTCTATCCAAGACCAGTTCATTCTCACTCAGCTTCGACAACACCACACTTCTCCCCACCGCCAAAGCTAAGAGCTTGGGTGTCATCTTAGACAACACCTTATCTTTCATTCCTCATATTAACAACACAATAAAAACTGATTATTTTCATCTTCGCAATATCAATCGGCTCCGCCCCTCCCTCAGTCAGCACTCCATTGCTATTTTGGTCCACAGCCTGGTCACCAGTCGCATCGATTACTGTAATGCCCTCATCTCTGGTCTCCCTTTAAAATCACTCAACAAGTTACAGTTAGTCCAAAATTCAGCTGCCCGGATAATCACCAAGACCTCCAATTTTGATCACGTTACCCCTGTCCTGCAACAACTTCACTGGCTCCCTGTCAAATACAGAATTGACTACAAGATACTTCTTCATGCCTTTAAAGCCATCCATAATCTCGCTCCCCCATATCTTTCTGATCTCCTCCACATTTTCACTCCCACTCGCTCTCTCCGATCATCATCTTCACCTTCCCTGTCTGTTCCTCGCACTCGTCTTAGTACTATGGGAGCCAGAGCTTTCAGCCACTCAGCTCCGAAACTCTGGAACGCTCTACCGCCTGACCTCCGCAATATAAACTCCTTCTCAACCTTCCAGTCTCACCTCAAAACTCACATGTTCCACCTGGCTTACTCACTGTAACTGTCCTCCTTCCATCTACTCTTTTTAGTCTATTATCCATCACACTGCTCCGACTCTACCTTTGGGAATTACTTTTAGCATTTATTTCTTGTTGTTGTATTGCTTGCTTGTTATATTTTGTCCTGTACAGTGACCTTGAGAGTTTTGAAAGGCGCTTGAAATAAAATGTATTATTATTATTATTATTATTATTATTATTATTACGTTGCATGCAGGCGAGAGGAGTATCAGAAATCGGTATCCATGGAAGATGACTGATAAACATAACTAATTTGGTGCAAACATTTACTCGCCAGGTGGCAGGTAGAGCTCAAAAATTTACTCGCCAAATGGAGCAATTTGCTCGCATTTGGCGAGTGTTAATTTCGGACCTTGTGTCTATGCCCATGTGTGTACTGAAACTGTAATTTCCCTCTGGGATTAATAAAGCATTTTTGAATTTAATTGAATTATAAATTTGGCAAATCAGAATATGACACGCTTGAGGGCCTTATTAAAACATTACCTCAGAAGTCACTCCTTCTGTCAGATCCTCAGAGAGGTTAACTCTTTGTGTGAATGAGAATGTTTTAAAACACTTATGTGAAGTGGATGTTAAAACTTATTATCTTGTTATAATGTGTTTGAGAATAGATATTGATTAAAGCACAGATTATTCAGACATTTGAATTAAACATCTTGTTCATTCAACACATTTGATTCTTTCAATTTATAAGCTGTAAAGTCACGTAGGAACTTTGAAGAGGTTGAGGAATGCCGGAGTCCCACCTGAGGCCTTCAGCAAAGGTTTCTTTGGTTAGGAACAAAAACTGGGGCAAAACTTTCTGGATTTGGAGGCCAGACAAATGATATGTTTGTGTCTGCAAATGAAAAGTTATTTTCTGGTCAGTTTGTTGATGAAACATTGACCACTGGTACATTACAATAGCACATCTGAAGTCAACCCAGTGATCCCTAGAGAACCGTAAATTTCAGACCTTGTTATTAGAATTATGAGCAATGATGCTAATTTAATACATTCAAAATGTGACAACTTTTCTAATTTGTATTTCTCCTGAAACTCTTGTTTTTGACTAGAAATATGATGAAATAATGATTAAAAATGAACGTTTATGGCGACCACAGACCAAGGAAGCGCTATTTCACAGAAGCAGAAGTTGAGGTACCTGTGGGTGAGGTGGAGAAATGAAAGGAAGTGCTTTTGTAAAACAAATAAGAGTAAATCCAGAGTGGCACAGCGTTGCTGAAGCCGTCAATGCTGAGTTCTTCAGAGAGATCTGTGGCGGATATAAAAAAATGGCTTGTTCTGTATGCGCACAAAGCGGTACAAGTGGTAATGCTGCTGGGATTCATAATTGTATCTTCTCAGCAGCAGCACTGCAGGTGCCCTCCATGTGCAAAATGTGTGTAAGCCAGGTCCTTAGTCAACTTAAAGTTGCACACATTTTTCCGCTAAGGTTTCTTTCATAAATCCCAAAATTTGCGTGGAAAGTAGCTTATGCAGTTTTCCGACCCCGTTTTGTGCATAAGCAAGCTTGATAAATGAGGCCCCTGACCTGTATTGGGCGGCTCCAGTCCAGGCCAGACATTGTAACCACATAGTCGTTCAATGCGCTAAACATCTGCTCACCTGTAGTCCTGGTCGGAATATTCCAACAGCATAAAAAGTCCTCTACAAACTCTTTTTTCCCGGACATCTCACATAGACCAATAAAGTTGCACAGTCGGAAACATCTGTGCTTTCATCCAGCTGGATGGAAAAGTCCCGTGCCGTCTTCAGTTTGAAATAAGCTGCTCCTCAAGGTTGCTTTAAATATCAACAGTCCTTCTGGAAACTGTGTTGTCGCTCAGTGGAATGCATTTTAATTTCTCTGCAGCCTTTTCATTAACAACTGCACTAACCACGTCTATTGCAGCAGGCAAGATGAGTTGTTCTGCGATGGTGTGAGGCTTTTTCTCGGTAAGAATCCATGTAGGATGCAAGCTGAGCATTGTCATTTAATGTGACATTTCTGCAAAGAAGATCAACAGACTATTTAATCTCCTGCACCTTTCTTTGAAAGTCCGGTGGTTTATTTACCAAATCAGCGTGGAGCGTTTGCAAATGTTGCTTTAATTTGGCTGGCTTTAAACTCTCATTTGCGAGCTTTTCATGGCGTATTACATACATAGGTCGATCTTTTTGATTTGGTTTAGAAAAATTTACAAAACCATAGTTTAAGAAAAAATCTTTATATGGCCTCGACCTGGATTATTTTTCTTAGCTGCTGGTTCTTCTCCTGGTTCTCCGACTCTGTGTTTCCTGCTGTCATATTGTTGGCTGTTGGCGGATGGAATTTCTGGGCATTCGTTTTTGTTTTGGCTTTGTTCACTATCCTTGACGTCCCGTTTTGATGATGCTTTTTTGAATAGCGTTGCAGTTTTTCTTTTGCAATGTTCTTTAGTCTCTGTAGTCTGGTGTTCATGTGATGTAGTTTGGTTTTTTTCCGTGTCTTTCTTTTTCATTAACCAAGCATCCATTTCTTCTCAGTGGCAACGAAGGTTCAATATAGACTTGTTCTACGAATACACCGGTAACCACAATAAACAAGTGACGTGCTCCCTCTTGTGGCTGAATGCTGAACTGCATGTATGAGTCGGTTAAAAAAAACTGCGTTGTTCAGAAATCTATTTGGCGACCCATAAAAATGTTTTACGGCCGTCTTTGGGAAGGACTGGGCTAGATTGTCCGAATTCAGAGCCGCTGGGTTCCGGTTTTAGCAGTCAAGCCAGGCCGGCGGTGTTGCAATTCTCTTGTGATTTAGTGACCTCATAAGATCAGCTTTTATGGAACACTTTCACTCTGTTTTGCATCAGAATGGCGTCAGTGCTTGCGGGTAAAATGCTGACATTGTGTTACATGTCCATTTCCTGAGTTTAAAAAAGGACAACAAAGCCAAAAGTCTCTTAGAATTATTAAGACACATGTTTGTTTTTGAATAATCTGTCCTGTCCTCATCCATATCAACATTGTTTCATGCGGGGGAGGAAGAAAAAGACCTTTGGAGAATATTGAACTTATCATGAAACCATGTTGTATATCAAAGGTTAAAGTTCTAGCAACAGTTTCTGAGACTCAATGTACAAGGATGAGAATGTTACCTGACTTCTAAAGGGTGAAAGATGTGATAGAACAGAGTAAACTCCTCACAGTCAGCAGAGTTTCCATATTTCCGGTACATTTCCGTGTTAGAAACGGTGTGTTTAGCTCAGTGCACTTACTAAGGCCTGAATACCTGTGAGCTTGTTTGTTTTTGTAACATTAAGTGGTTCCCTGCTGTTTCAGAGATGTTTGTGCAGCAGGCTGAGTTTGAACGGCAAACAGACCAATTCAGCCATGGGGAAAATACTTTAGCAATATTACTTTACTGCTTGGTTGAAACCTTGGCCCCCTTGACTATATTTTTCTTCCTGGCAGCATTTGTATCAACACTTTTGCATGTTTTCCTAACCTGGCTTCATGTGTCCCCAACATTCCTACAACTGGAAGGAGAAGTCAGATTGTTTAAATGTGATGAATAACTCACTGAATGTTCATCTGTAGGACTTGGCCCATAATCTCATTCTAGTAAACATTTTTAGTTATTTAATATGCTTACAAGATGCAATTATGAAACATAAAGAACAAAGGGCTGTGCTACCAAGCTGAGGTCGCGGATAGCTTTGCATCATGGGTCATGTGAATTTTTATACGCTAACTGTTGCTTCAAGGTTATTCTGAAGAAGCAGAGAGAAGCGCTGGATCTTTATGGAGAGTTGAGTGCAGCAGATAATAGATACATCATGCTTTGTTCCCTTTGAATCTGAAAGATGACATAAACCCAAGAGACTGAACATGTTTGAAGGGACCTGCCAAAAAGTGTTCTCCAAGGAAGAAGTACACAGTAAATTTCGCAGTGTTAAAAATGCTGTGTCAAATATCATTAAGACTTTCAGGGTTTTTATGACAACATATGGAGTTGACCGCCCCCTAATATTGGTGAAAATATCCAGAGTTATAATGGGAAGTGTTAATGTGACTCCAGAAAGCTCCGCTCACCTGTTCCTGGCTCTAACCGGCCAAGATTTTTTGGGCGCCACTGGACATTTTTCTCCATTTCTGGTTCAATCCTACTGAGGGAAGGACGGTAGTAAGTTATTTTTACCACTTATTAACACAATTTGTACTGGTATTTGAGTGGATATTGTGTTTAAAAACAACTTTATATTATTAGTGGCTGTATTTGAGTAGGCCTTGTACCTAATTCAAAACGGCTAACAAGATTGCCTAGCTTAAAATGCATAGTGTCTAACTTTAGCATGTTGGAAAAAGGTTAAAAGTTCAGCAGTAATATGGAGCTAGGATTGGGACAATATTCAGCGTAACTTGTACCAAGTTTTGTAACTTCGAACATGTTTCATCACATGTAACTTTGGATTCGTAACTTGTAACTTTAGTTTTCTAACTTGTAATTCTCAATTTGTACTTGTATTTCTTGTTTTGTAACAGGAAATGTTCATTTTTTACCTGTATTTTTTATTTTGTAAAATTAAAGTTTTATTTTGTACATTTACTACTCATTTTGTAACATCAAACATTCATTCAGAAACATGAAACTTTCGTTTTGTAACTAGCAGACTTCCAAATTGAAAAAAATCAAGATACACGTTTGAAATCAAAACTCTCAAAACACACATTTCATTCTACACGTACACACCTCAAATCTACAGTTACGGATCTTTTTGTCTCGATTCTAGCGTCAGTGGGAGGAACTTGGGTGGAACCAATGAGAGCATGAGTCTTGGCTACCAATCACGTTTCTCGAATTCCTGTACAATCATTGGGAGAGGAGGGCAGGGTTTTGTCAGAGCTGTAGAGAGAGTTACGACACGGAATGAGGGAGTCACGTGGTTCATGTAGCTTTGAATTGTTCCAAACAGCCCCACTGCTGCATTGACTGCAGTTCATTTTTGGTATTTCGGAAGGATTCTCTCCAGTAAGTTGATGAAATTCATCATTTTGTTGCATTGTGAAGCGTTAGCTAACCGCTTCATACCAAAATGAGCCAACAATGATTTTTTTATGTTGCCAGTTTTAGCTAGATAACCTTTAATGAGCTAACTGTGTGCAGCTTGTTGGTAAAATACAAGTTTTTTTTTCTTCTAAATTATTTTGTACTTCAAGTAAATATTTAAATGTCATCCAATAAATTCACTTGCATTCAATGGTATGTTTGATTAATTCTGGTGTAATTTCACAGCCTTGGTGGTAAATCTGTAACTTTTTATGTAACCAGTACTAATCAGCTGTGCCAGAACATTTTAATAAGAGTGAAATATTTGCATGAGTCTCAACCCTGTAACATCAAGCAATGGTCAGTTTTAGGTACTGTTTGACCATTCAACATCTGGTCAAAAAGGAGACACGATACTGCACGTGTTCCCTTTACATCAGCCTACCTTCCTTACAGCAGCTGGAGCTCAGAGCCTGCAGCTCTGACAGAGATAATAAAATCATAACAATAACATTCTCTCCTTCCAAGGTCCCTCACAGAGCACCCTTTTATCTAAGTCTCCTTGCTCACAAAAGACAGAAGAAAGAATATTTTTAAAATTAAATATGAACTTCTAAAATTTATAAGCTAGATAATCATTAAATAAACATTTGTTTATTGCTAGTTATAAAAATTATAAAATAATGAAATGTTCATTAATCTGTGCTCAATGATATATGTTTCAGCATGTTTACTTGACAAGGCCATAACATTTGCACTCACACAAGAACAAAATAAGGTAAAGTTAAATCCATGACACATAATTAGCCTTTGCCCCAGATCAGAGCCTCCGGATCAAAGAAGGCGTGTTTCTGAGATTCTTGGTAATACCGTAAATCCTCTAATACTGGCCCGGGCCTGCATTTTACTCAAGCTCATCAAGCTCCAGGCCTTTAATGGAAGGAGGACCAGAATTAGAGGCAGGCCTCTATTTCTATTTGAGCAAAATGAACTAATGGTTCGCTGGAGTTTTTTACAATTAAAATTGTGCCCACTTTTTCAAAGTTAAACACATTTTTTTTAACAACGGTAGTTTTTTTTTTAACCGTGTCCTGTCTGGCTGTGAAGCAAGCAGAATTGATGTCTGAATGCTGATAACAAGCCTTACAGATTTATTCTCAGGTGGAGCATCAAAGCGTCTGCTTTAAATGTCACGCCTGATACTTCAAATTTTATAATTGTTTTTGAATGCTTTGTAATTCCGACCAGACACGGAGACAGATGTGAAAGAGAAAGGAAAAGACAAATGGTGGGAAGAGAGAGAGGGGGGGGGGGGGGGGGGGGGGGGTTTCCACAAAAATAAACAATAATGAACAAGAGTCTGCTTCTAGACCTGCAGAACAAGAAGAGCAGAAAAAAATGGGACACACAACAATACATCAGGAGCAAGCTATCACTGCGTCAACGTGATGATGAAATGTAAAATCAACATTGTTTAACTGAACAATCACACGATAATAAATCACAGTGCATTTAGTGGCAACGACAGCCTTGAGACAAGTGTTGAACGTGCCCAGACCCATACTTTTGAGAGCACCATGTGAGCACCTGTGTGTGTACACGTGCTTGTTTATGTAAGGTTTCTCTATAGGAGCGTCCAACAGAAAGTGTGAGGGACCACAGATCCGCCCCCCAAAGATGCGTAGGAGACGGGGGGAGCTCCAAGTCCCAGAGATCCAGGCGCTGCCCCAGAACACAGGAACCCCAAGGAAACTGCAACCAGAAAGGCCCCCGCCCCCCTCGAGAGGCACAGAGGATCGTCCCGGGGGGCCACAACCAGCAGCCGGCAGAGTCCCGGGAGACATCAGCGGCAAGCCCACAGGCCTGCCCGCAGCCTCTCACCCCCTAGCCGGCCGAGCCCGGGACCCAGGGGCGACCACCCCCGCCGGGGACCCAGCAGAGCCCAGGGACCCAGACCCCACCAGGCAGCCACCGGGATCTATCAGGCAGATGCCAAAATATTGAACACACAGACCCGGTTGCCACGAACACTCAGGCAGACCAAGGCACAACCCCTCACACCAGGTGTGGCAGTGGGAGGGGGGACGAAGTTCTATATCATCAAAAGAAGTTTCAGGAGAGGGGAGGAGTCAACGGCCCCACCTGACATATACAGTCATACACAAACACAGTCACACACTCCCTCCCTCATGCTCACACATGCACATACAACCCAAGACTTACAAAAATGCACCCCGGACACCCACTCATGCTCCCCATACACACCCTATTCACTCTGGTCCCGGTACTGCTGCACATTGGGTACAACTGTCACCGGTAACCAGAGTTTGACCCTTTCTGCTGGGGTGCTGATGAGCAGGCTCCCCCGCCCAACGCTGAGCACAGCAACCCACCACCCCAGACCCCAAAAAGACGGCCAGATCTCCCTCCTAGCCTCCAGCCCCAGGAAGCCAAGCAACAACAGAGGTGGCTAAGACCCCTAGTCTCCCTCCGCCCGCTCCAATATAGTGTTGTGTGATCACTAGGTGTATTCCATGGCTGTGGTGAGCGGGCAGTGCGGGCATCATCCGGCCTATGCCAGCTGATGCCACCGCACCACCCCACTTACACCCTCAGCCCTCGGTGTCTAAGTGCGGTTTAAAATTGGAAGTGGGCACCGGCACCCGGGAGGAGGCTGAGATATCCCCCTGCCAAATGCCGTTGAATGTGCTCACTCCCAAGGCCCTAAGTGTGTGTTTGTGTGGAATGTCGTCAGTGGAAGTGTATAAGGTGCAAACAAAATCGGGGGGCAGGTTGCCACAGGAATGCGGAAATGGGGTCCATACCCGCACTCCCTGACTTGTCCACCCCCCAAGGTCCTATGTGTATGTTTGTGTGATGATGTGAGGGAGCAGGAGGAGAGAAATATGCGGGGATGGGGAGGAATGGCTGGTTGGGCTTAGCCCTCCAGGGAGCCAGCTCCCCTACTGGCCCCAATAGGCACCTCTGTTGTCAACTGCCACCCAGGGCATGGAGACCCCAGCCCATCCTGCCAGGGCCCAAAGCAGCAGAATTACAGAGCCTCATGGAGTTCGAGGGCACCAACCCAGCCCCACCCCAGCAGAATATCTATGCCCATCCCTGCATTTGCACAACTTCCAGAATATATAAGACATGGGACATCCAGGTAAGGTTGGGTCCTCCCCCTCCTGGACCTCCCCCTCCCCTGTGATGGAACGGCAGAGGAGCCAAGGTCTACCTGAGGCCCCCGAACCCGGGCCAGGCACTGCTGCATGTTCCTGCCTTTTTCCCGGCAGCATACATGTAAGGACTTGACCCCCAAGGCCCCGCCCAGATCCCCACACGGGGCCGGCCACCCCCAAACCCCGAGCCCCCAGGCCCCCACCCAGACCCGCCCAGGGGCAATGCAGCCATCAGGCAATGACCCATGGTTGCCGCCAAGATCCCCAAGGGGCCCCACTCACAACCGCCAGCAGTCTACCCCCTGAGGCAACCCAAGCACCTCCAGAGGGGGGCAACGGCCCACCCAGTCAGAGTCACCCCCAGTGAACCCACCTCCAGGGAACATCCGGATACTCCAAACTCAGACCCCACACCCCACACACCCACACCATCCCGCAGGACAACATCAACGGCCCGCCACCCTCGCTATGTGATGGAACCGATCAAAGGACCCCAGAGAGATTGATCTGAAGTGGAAGCAGAGGCTATATCAAGTGTAATATGATCTAACAAAAGATTTCTATACTGGTTAATGCAGAGAGTTTCTCCATTTTTCCAATTCAAGAGGATAGTTTTCTTAGCGATGCATATGGCAGTCAGAACCACATGAACCACAGATATTTCAATCGGGACATCGTCCAGGTTTCCCAGTAAACAAAGAGAGGGGGTGGTTGGGATATGACATTTCAGAGACTTTGACAGATCTTCACATACTCTACCCCAAAATTCCTGGACAGGTGGACAGGACCACAGTGCATGAATGTAATTGTCAGGAACGTTGTTTGTGCAGTGTGTACAGGTGTCATGACACAACCCCCATCTTGAACATCCGATGACCTGTATAGTGTACTCTGTGTAGAATTTTGTACTGAATTAATTGTAAATTGGAGTGTTTGATCATTTTAAAAGTTTTTAAACAAGTTTGGGACCAGAAGTTCTGGTCAAAGCTGACTGATAGATCCACCTCCCATTTTTCAATAGGGATTACTATTCTATCGTCTATTTTGGACAGTGTCTTGTATACTTTAGACAGTAGTTGGGGGGGGGGGGGGGGTGAGATTATAGAAGTCTAATACCCTTGGTGGTGTTTGTAATTCTATTTTATTGAGCTTAAATTTTTGTTTTACTACAGATTTAATTTGGTGATATTCTAAAAAGCTATTCTTATCCATTCCAAATTTGGAGACTATTTGATTAAATGGAATGAAGTCCAATCCTTCATATATGTGTTCCAGGTATAGGATTCCTTTATTTTTCCAGTCTGGAAGGTTCATCATTTTATTCTTTTGCAAAATATCAGGATTATTCCAGATAGGTGTGCGTCTGCATGGTACTAGTGAAGACTGTCATTTTAAGATACTCCCACCATGCTGTCAGAGGTGCTGATATTAATACTTTTGAAGCCTTCATGTTTTCTTATGCTTGAGCTAATAAATGGTAAGTCTGAAAGCTCTATCGTATTGCAAAGTGTCTGTTCTATATCTAACCAGGACTCATCTAGTGGGTTATCTTGCAACCATCTTATTATATATTGCAGCCTGTTGGCTAAGAAATAATAATAAAAGTTGGGTAGATCCAGTCCTCTGTCTTTGGTCTTCTGAAGCGTTTTTAAGCTAATTCGTGGAGGTTTATCCTGCCAAAGGAATTTGGTTGTTTTATCCCGCAAGTCAGTAAATCTCATAGAGAAGGGCTTGCCGTTTAAGATCCTTCTCCTGATGGATAACGCTGGTGGACACGCGACTGATCTTTCGCATGAGGGCATTCAGGTTGAGTTCCTGCCACCCAATACAATGTCCTTAATTCAACCGATGGACAAGGGACGTTATCAGGGCGTTCAAGGCCCTCTACACGAAGCATATCTTGGAGGACCTCGTTGCATGTATGGGTGCCGCCCAAGAAGCTGAAGATGAAACATTCAATTTGAAGGCGTACTGGCGGCAGTACACAATTGCCTCGTGCCTTCAGAACATCCAGAAGTCACTGCAAGAAATGAAACATGCTACCGTTAACGCGAGCTGGAAGAAGTTGTGGTCCGAGGTTGTTTACGACGACGTGAGATTTACGCCTGCTGAGATTCAACACTCTGCAGTACGGAAGTCTGTGCAGTTGGCTGCGATAATTGGAGGTGACGGGTTTGGCGACATGACGATGGAAGATGTTGACGAGTTGTTGGACTGCCATTCTGAGCCGCTAACTGACGCAGACCTCGAAGACCTGACAAAATCAGCCAGTGAGGAAGAAGATGAACCACAGGAAGGGGCCCAAGAAGTTGTCGAAGAGACAGGCTTGACATTAGAACGGCTTGCCAAGCTCTGCAACCTAGCGACGGAGCTGAAAGAATTGTCACAAGAATGGTAGGAGGATTTGGTTCGTTCTCTGCAGTTCTGCAATAAAATTGATGAAAACATCGCTCCCTACAGGATGCTCTTGGATCGAAAAAAGAAGCAGCGGCAGCAACTTCCGATCACAATGTTCTTCCAGCCTCGCTAAAAAGAGCCAGTTCCTCCTGCTACTATGCCTTCGGAAGAAATTGAAGTGTCCCAGGAAGAAGTTGAAGAGGTGTCCCAGGAAAAGACACCTCAGTCTGAAGAGACATGAAATACAACAATCATTGGCTGCACAGTAGAAGACATCATCAGCTTCACCATCATCATTTCTACTGTGCAGCAAATTCATCGCCATCATCATTCAAGTTTTTCTTCAACTTCTTACATGGTGAGTACAGTAACAATCTTTATTTTTTTATACTTTAATATTGTAACATTTTAATATTAGTGCCTGTTTTAGATTGTGTTCTGTACATTAAAGGGTGGTTTGTTAACAGTACTATGTGAAGGGAGGGTTTTAAAAGTCTGAATACTGAATGTACCTGTACTGTAAATATGGTGTTCCTACTTCGCGGATTTTCACCTATCGCGGCCAGGTCTGGAACGCATCTACCGCGATAAACGAGGGACCACTGTACCGACAAATAGAGCGAGAACCTGAACGGGATACTGTCAGTCGAAGGGCTGAGCTTAGTAAGCTAAATTAGCAAGGCTGACAACGCCCGCGGACACGAATCCAGGGGCGCTGTCAAACGCTCTACGCAGCTTTTGCCTTTGTCATAACTCACTTTACCCTACAAAATAAGCTCCCCGCATGTTTTAGTAGTTTTGGGCGTAATTTTTTACTTTTATTGTGAGAAAGCGGTCTCCACCGGCCGTCCACCATTTTGGACGGTGTCACTGGACGCACACAACCCCTCCCGCACTGTTGCCTAGCGCTCTAACGCCATCTTGTGGCACCTCTAGTACATTACACTCTTTTTGTGTATTTTTTTTTGGTACATTACACTTAAATTGTTGAGAAAATAATGTCTGAGGAAGAATTGTCCTTTCCCACTGTGGGGAAAAGAATTATTTATGCTGTTTTAACCTGTATAGGTCCTTCAAACCTTGATGCATGTGGCTACGATGAATCATTCGAACATCTTACACCAGGTGACCTATTACAGAATCTACAGGAGCATGTAGCTGCCTTACCCGGCGAGGGTGAGAGGGTCAAAGCAGCAACCCACACGGGGAACGTGAAGCGGTTTGCTCTTCTTCTAGCTCACCTCTGGGATAAGGAAGTTGAGAGTCACGTGGCTACACAAGGTGCGATGCGCACACTTTCTGAGCAGAGGCAGAGAGGTGGAGCAGCTCCATCTCTGATGATGAGTTTAGCAGAAAAGAGCTGGATGACGCTCTAAAAGAGAATGCAGTGTTGTTAGATAAGAAACTTAGAGCAGAAAGTCAATTTGCTGCTTTGGAGGTTGAGATAAATGCTCTGAAGATTGATCTCTTAACAATCAAGAATGACATGCGAGAGCGGGATATTGAAATTGCTGATTTAAAATCACAGATTTCTGAGCTCACTGGAGAAAGAAGGGGGGCCCCTTCAACCCTCCCGCTTCCACCTGCCGCTCCTCCCGCTGCTGTTGTGGCTGGTGTGGTTGTGCCGGCTCCCCAGCCGACTGCACCACACCCACCTCCTCCAGCACCACTGCCCCATCTGGTGGCATGGCAGAACTAGCCCCCCAGCCAGCTCAACCACACCCACCGTGGGCCTCCAGCTGCTTTCATTCGGTGATTGGACACTCCGAACTCGGCTGACTCAACCGATGCCCTTGGCGCCTCTTGAGGACCTCATTCCCTCTTTAGGTGTTGTTAACTACAATGGCGCCGCCAGACTGACCAGTCGATCCAGTACCCCTGAAGTCAGTTTAGTCTCAATCCTAAAGAAAAACTGCTTCCTGGGTTCATATATATTCACCTCATGAGTTTCCTTTGAACTGCAGTTCTAATTGATCTACCAACCGCAAAAGCAGCAGAGTGCTCGCTGCTCGCCAACCGCATCATTGAGGTGAAGTTATTGGAGGACAAAACAGGTAATGCGCCCCGCTCCACAGCAGCGAAACGCATCAGGAACAAATAAAAGACAGAAAACATCAAAGGAAATGAGCCGACATGAATGATCGCGTGCTAAATTTGTTTTTCAGGTGGCGACGACTAATTTGATGTTACTGTGGCCGTGCTCAGGACGCAGATGTCTGGAGCACGTCAACGATCAGAGCTTTGCATGTGCACGCTGGTTAAGATTAGGATGGGGGTGAGGGGAAGGTTAAATTGCAAGAGGGTAAACGTCACAATTTGGTTAAATGTCCGTTTTACGGCGGGCGTCAATACCGACGCTCTGGCACAGCACGTTTCCTCCCGATACGCAGGGGCTCGTCACCTGCTGTCTTTTCCGAGGACTGCATCTTGTCGCTCATTATCACGTGACAGCGACTAGTCGCTGAAAGGCATAAAAGTCACTACAGAGCAGTGAAGTCGACTAGTTCATACAACCCCTAGTGCAGACTTGAGGTGACTTGGGATGGTCATGCGGTGGGTTCCTGGAGTCCTATATTGGTTAAGTCTTAACCGTTAAACGGAGTATTCCACAAACCGTTGTGTTCATCCAAATTCCATTTTTTATTTTTATCTACTAATCTATAATTCCTTATAGGTTATATTCACATACAGGTTTGATTACTAACTGCACTGATTTACATTTTAGTGTTTCGTCTTTATATTACTAGTAATTATATTATTAATTCTTTTAGAGATATTTTCACAGCTATACATTTCTGCATTATTTAATTTCAGCTGATTTCTTTCATCATTTCTATTATAATCCATTTTATTTAGATTTTTACCAGTTATGGGCTACAGATTATTTTGCCCTTCTGTTTTGATAACATTTTTGCTCCATTGCGTTGATTTTCCCTTACATATATTATAAGGTTATGTTGATTTTGTTCTTTTTGCAACACTTTTCCAGTACACATCGTTTCCTGCATTTCATTTCTCTCACCTGAACTCCGTTCACATAATTGCTTCACTTAGCACATATAGGCACATATAGTGCTAGGTTTCTTTTATTTTGTTATTTTACATCAGACACAATCTTTGTGTGTCTACATTGAAGTGCCCTGTGTCTGCTCTTCTCTCCTGGGTATCGCCTGTGGTCGTCGCTTCCTGGGAGGACCTCTCTACACCATCGCCTGATTCGGCTGCCTGCTGCCTGAGGGTCCGGTTTGCTTGGGTTTGGACATCCTGTGGTTCCTGCCATGGTTGCTGGAGTTCTACAGTTCGCCTGGGGCCTGGTCCGGTCCCTGCTCATCTGCTTCCTTCCTGAGGATTATGAAAAGTGGAGTTACCACTTACCTAACCCTTCAACCCCGAGGAAGCGTGTTTGGGTTCTTCGTTTTTTTCTCTTTAGACACCAGACAGAAGCCTGACTGTTTACATGAGAGCTTGTTTCTGTTCAGTATTATAAAACATGCAGCTTATGGACTGTGGAAAGACTTTTGTTTAAACAGTGTGAGAATCATGTAAATATTTGGATTATTTCCTGCTGAAAGTGAAACGGACCGGGTCAGGGCCAAAGGGGATCGTCAAATAAGTTATTATTTATTTATTTATTTTTTAGTTTATGATAAAATGTATTATTTTGTGGTTAAACAAAATACCAAATAAGCTGAATGTTTTCAAAATCTTTATGATGCTTTTTCATGCTAAAAACTTTCAGGCGTCTTTATAATAATTGCATTTTCTTTCTGTTTTGTTCACAATTCTCAATTTGATTCATGTCCAGCAGCTTAGTACAACTAGGGGTGGGACTTTAATGTGTTCATTACGATTATTAATTAGAATTAAATGATCCATCAAAAAATTCATGCATTTAATCAGACCTTGCAATTGAAGCAAGGCAGAACATTTGTCATTGATTTTCAGGTAGGGTTAGGGTTAGTACACTGACATACAAAAGAATGCACATTAAAATTGAATAATTTGAAGATATTGCCTTGCTCGGACTGCTGCAGTATTTGGGAAAACAAGTCAACCTTTTCTCTTCACTTGTAAAAAATATTTTTCTAAAAACTACAGAGGCTGTGACGCGGACATTTAGGAAACAAATGACACATAATGCCTGGTGGCACCTGAAAGTTTAAAAAAGTAGAGGTGAGCAAAATTTTCAACATTTATGTAACATTTGTGCATCGCTGAAAGCACCAGACAGAAGACGTTTTGCTTTTAGCAGTAGTTTATGAAAGTAGCCAGACATACAGCTGGTAAAAGGCTCTGTGTTCTCACTACTCTGTAAACAGTCACAAACAATGTCTCTTAAAGGAACCGTAACAACAGAAACAATCTAAAATCTATTTGACAACTTTCTAAACAAATTTGTCAGTTTATTCTATTTTGCTGAGATGAGTGACTGTCTAACCATTGCGTGCATTACTATAATTTAGCAGCAAGATGTGTTGAAACTGTCACCAGCTGATCGGGAGCTAAATGGGGCGAATGTTTACTTCCAAGTGCATCAGGAGCAGCAAGGAAAGAGAAAGTTGTGCTCAGGCCAGAGACTACACCAATTCGCTGCTGCTGGTGGGAATCTGTGGGTCTGCAGCTATCCCCTTCTTGACGTGACATTAGGGGGGTGGGGGGGGGGGTGGCGGGGGGGTTGACATGGCCTAAAATCAATATCACGATATATTGAGGATTTCACCTCGTTAACGATAAATGGACATAACTACAGGTACGTGCAGAAACGGGCTGTCACACGTATTATATTGAGTCACATTTTTACGTCACTCAAGGTGGTACAGCTTCCTAAAGGGACATGAATGTTGCCAATAGGGCTGGGCGATATGTACCAAAACATATCTCTTTTTGCTGAATTCCGATATACGATATATAACTCCATATTTTTCCTACTGTAAAATATTTACAAGTTAACTCACTTCAAGCTGTCTTGAGAAATTGTTAACATAAATCAGTAGATTAAATGCATCAAAAATGTATTAATTCTTGTCAAACTTTAACCTTAGTGCCTATTCTCTACCAGTCTGAGCTTTAGAAACACTGATACAGCTGTCTGTTAACACACACACACACACACACACACACACACACACACACACACACACACACACACACACACACACACACACACACACACACACACACACACACACACACACACACACACACACACACACACACACACACACACACACACACAAGGGACTGTCTCAGCTGTTATTTTCATTAAGGAGTGTGCACGTACAGCATGCGCGCCTCGTGCACGAGCCTACTATTGAAGCTGCCATTACGCTTTTGGCCTGAGGGGGCAATTGTGAGCATAAAAATTCAAAACTCCGTAAAGTCCCTTTAAGCAAAAGGAAACGCTAATCAAGATAGTAAAGTTGTTGGGTCGTCTGCTTGGAAAACCAGGGAAAAGTGTGGCACAGCTGTACAGAGGACCGGTAGAGGATTGCTAAAGCTATTGTTAGGGACACGGGCCACCCACTGCATGCCCTGTTTACTCTCCTGCCATCTGGATGGAGATTTATTGTGCCAAGGTGCAGGACCAAAGGTACAAAACAAGCTTTATTCCAGAGGCAGTAACGTTACTCAGTAAGAATTGAGTCTGGCGTGGAAATTTTATTTTTTATTTACTTATTGTTTATTCTTCATTGATGTGTGTGTGCTTTGTGGCTGTGTGTATCTGTGTGTAACCTGGGCGCTAATTCTCGTGTCACATGGCAAATCAAATTTACCTGTGGGCATTAATAAAATTACCTTGACCTTGACCTTGAGGAAAGACATTAGCGTGTTTAGAACACAACCGTGGGAAGCCAGTACTCAGAATCAGAATAGGTTTATTGCCATTGTCAGTGAACAAACAATTCACAGACTAGGAACTTGCTTTGGTACTAATGTGCCACATATAACATGAATAATAAGATTAAAAATAGAATAAAATAGAATAAAATATAATTAAAAAACTAGAATAAAACTTTCAGCTATAAAAATGGCAGGTAATGGTAACATGGTCGATAACGTGACGTTGTGTCAAGTACAGAAGACCAGCATGGTTGTGTATTTATAAGCTGTTCACAAGTCTAGCGGCAGATGGAAAGAAGCTGTTCTTATGGCGGGAGGTTCTGGTCCGGATGGACCGTAACCTCCTGCCTGAGGGAAGCGGCTCAAAAAGTCTGTGACCCGGGTGAGAAGGGTCAGCTGCTATCCGACCTGCACGCCCCCGAGTTCTGGAGACGTACAGGTCCTGGAGAGATGGAAGGCTGCAGCCAATCACCTTCTCAGCAGAGCGCACAATGCGCTGCAGTCTATGTTTGTCCCTCACTGTGGCTCCAGCGTACCACACAGCGATGGAGGAGGTGAGGATGGACTCAATGATGGCCGTGTAAAACTGCACCATCACCTGGGCCGGCAGCTTGGCCTTTTTCAACTGCAGCAGAAAGTACATCCTCTGCTGGGCCTTTTTGATCAGGGAGCTGATGGATGGCTCCCACCTAAGGTCCTGTGTGATGGTGGTTCCGAGGAAGCGGAAGGAGTCCACAGTGGTGACGGGGGTGTCCGTCAGGACGAGGGGGAGAGATGGGGCTGTGACTTTCCTGAAGTCCACAATCATCTCCACTTTCTTCTGAGCATTGAGCTCCAGGTTGTTGCTGCTGCACCAGTACACCAGCCGTTCCACCTCCCTCCTGTAGGCGGACTCATCACCGTCAGAGATGAGCCCGATGAGGGTGGTGTCGTCCGCAAACTTGATCAGTTTAACGGAGTCATGGCTCGAGGTGCAGCAGTTTGTGTACAGGGAGAAGAGCAGAGGAGAAAGTACACAGCCCTGTGGAGATCCTGTGCTAATTGTCTTAGCGGTGGAAACATTCTTCCCCAGCCGCACGCACTGCCTTCGGTCCGTCAGGAAGTCAGTGATCCACCTGCAGGTGGAGTTGGGTACGTTGAGCATGGATAGCTTGTCCTGGAGCAGAGCAGGGAGGATGTTGTTGAACGCAGAGCTGAAGTCCACAAACAGGATCCTAGCGTAGGTTCCCGGGGAGTCCGGGTGCTGCAAGATGAAGTGGAGGGCCAGGTTGATGGCGTCGTCTACAGACCTATTAGCTCTGTATGCGAACTGCAGAGGGTCCAGGTGGGGGAAGGTGAAGGACTTGAGATGAGGGAGGACCAGGCGCTCAAAAGACTTCATGACTACAGACGTCAGCGCCACAGGCCTGTCATCATTCAGTCCAGTGATACGGGGTTTCTTAGGGACAGGGACAATGGTGGACAGCTTAAAGCAGGCTGGAACATGGCAGGACTCCAAAGAGATGTTAAAGATGTCCGTGAAGATTGAACACAATACCTCTGCGCAGTGTCTCAGGGTAGCGGGGGAGACACCGTCCGGGCCCGGGGATTTCCGTGGGTTTTGCTTACGGAAAACCCTAAACACATCCTCTTCGGTCACTGAGAAGGCAGTGGAGGGGGAGGGGTGGTCAGCGGGGACTGTACTATTCACAGTGGTGAAGGTGGTGGGGGAGGCATGTGACACCAGAGTGGCTGAAGAAACCTGTGCAGTAGGGGGTGTGGGGGATGGGTGTTGCATTTCAAACCTTGCATAAAAGGAGTTAAGTTGTTCAGCCAGTTGTAGGTCGTCAGCAGCATGTTGGGCTCTGGGCTTGTAGTTGGTGATTTGCCTGAGCCCTCTCCAGACAGAGGCGGTGTCACTGTCAGAGAACTGCTCCTTTAGTCGCTTGTTGTACCGGGATCTCGCCTTCTTCAACTCTTTTGAGAACTGGTACTTAGCGCCCTTGTAGCTTTCTCTGTCCTTGGCTCTGTGGGCTGCTTCTTTCTCCCTCCTCAGCTGTCTCAGTCTGGGTGTGAACCAGGGCTTATCGTTGTTAAAAGTGGCCCTGGTTTTTGTTGGAATAATGCTGTCCTCACAGAATTTTATGTATGACGTCAGTGTCTGTATAGTCATCCAAGTTGTCTGTGGCAGATCCAAACACGTTCCAGTCTGTTGTGTCCAGACACATGTGAAGCTCCTCCACAACCTCGCAGGTCCACTTCTTAGAAGTTCTCACTGCAGGTTTGGAGAGCTTCAGCCTCTGCCTATATGAGGGGATGAGGTGAATCATGGCGTGGTCTGAGAAGCCGAGAGCAGCTCGCTGCACGGCTCGATAAGCTCCACTGACTGTGGTGTAGCAGTGGTCCAGCGTGTTCTGCTCTCTTGTCGGGCATTTAACAACTGTTTGTACTTAGGCAATTCCTGGCTCAGATTTGCCTTGTTAAAGTCACCGAGGATAATAACTAGAGAGTCCGGAAAGGTCTGTTCCACACTTAGGATCTGCTCCGCGAGCGCACGTTGAGCCTCGTGCACGTCCGCGCCAGGCGGGATGTAAACAGCGGCCAGAATAAATGAAGCGAACTCACGCGGGGAGTAGAATGGCTTACAGTTTATGAAGAGGAATTCCAGAGCAGGAGAGCAGTATTGGGAAATCACAGTCACATCCGAACACCAGGCATTGTTGATGTAGAAACAGACACCTCCACCTTTTGTCTTTCCTCCGGATAAGACCCGCTGTCTGTCTGCGCGGAGGAACTGGAATCCCTCCAAATGGAGCGCGCAATCCGGGATCTGCTCGTTGAGCCACATCTCCGTGAAGCATAAGACCGAAGAGGAAGAAAAGTCTCTGTTTCGTCTCATCAGCAATGCCAGTTCATCCGTCTTGTTGCTAAGTGAGCGGACATTGGAGAGGAAGATCCCAGGTAAAGGCGTACGTGAGCGGCGTCTTCGTAGACGCACGAGCACTCCCGCACGATTCCCTCTCCTATGGCGTCTCACTTTCTTAATTAAAAAGTGGACCAAATCCGCCACACCCACTAAAAAAACTGTAAATAGGTCCGTCTGCGTTGATGTTCTGACGTTTAGAAGCTCTTCACGGGTGTAAGAGCACACTGACACACAATTTACAGACAAAAACGAACAAAACACGACGCACGTTAGCACCAGGGCGCCCTTCCTCGGTGCCATCTTGGTCTCCCATCACACAAGTTCATTAAACACAGTCATCTGCTAGTTAAAAAGAATGATAAAATCCATTTAAAAATGGCATCAACAAGTCCAAGAGTTTTGAAATTGTGCATGAGCTTCACAGGAAGAAGAGTTAAAAGGTGAACTTAAGTCTATTTGGGGCAACGGTGGCACAGGAGTTAAGTGCTCGTCCTATAATTGGAAGGTTGCAGGTTCGAGACCCTCTCAGTCTGTCACTGCCATTGTGTCCTTGGGCAAGACACTTAACCCACTTTGCCTACTGGTGCTGGTCGGAGGGTCCATGTCGGAGGTCTGTGTACGGCTGCCTCACCTCTGTCAGTGTGCCCCAGGGCAGCTGTGGCCACATCGCGACTCATCCCTACCAGTGTGTGAAAGACTGATTGTGTTGTAAAGCACCTTGGGGGGGGGGGGGGGGGGGGGTCTAGAAGGCACTATATCAAATGCAGGTCATTTACCTTATTCTTTTCTATTTGCCTATCTAGTCTTCCTTCATGAGAGAGTGGGGTGGGCCTCAAAATGAAATTCTGCTTTGGGCTCAGGGTTGACTGCTTTCATGACCTGCAGTATATTGTGTGTGTGTGTGTGTGTGTGTGTGTGTGTTTTTGCCAAACTATTTGATTTCATGCATGCAAACTTCTAAAAGAAACATCTGTTATTTTCTTCTTGTGACGTACACAGTAAAATGAGTCAGTGTTTCAACACTGAGTCAGTGAGCTTATGGTCCTACCGTGTGCAGTGTAAAAGTTACACTGATCTCAGTGTTGTATATTCGGGAGTCAATTTTACACTCATTAGAGTTAAATTCAGTTTTGGAGTAAACCTTCTTTAACTCTCACAATTTTTAAATTACTTTGACTATAATAAGTAACAAAGTGTTATTTTAGTATGACACTGCAATTTTTAAAGTGTTGGTCTAAATCAACTCCACTACAAATATGAAATTTTAACTCTTAACAGTGTTAATATTGTTGCAGCTGTTGAACCAGGAAGCTAAAAGCTAGCTTTTATAGCTAGCTCATGCTTCACACACCACATTACTGCAAAGAGCCAATGAGAGCAGAACTGAACCATTCAGCGTGAGACACTCCTCATATTGAAGATTTGAACGGCACAGCAATGTCATTCCTTTGAATGACATCCTCATGTATGGTGCTAACATGACACATGTAACCCCATATTTGCAATAGTGAACACAGTAATAAATATGACCCCCCCCCCCCCCCCCCCCCCAAATAATAACATGCATAACCAACACAAAATACATGACTATCCCATGGGCGTTGCACCTGTGGGGGATGTGGGGATTTCAACACCCACACTTTTCTTATTGAGATCGTTCAACACCCACACTTTTCCAGCCGTTTTGCTAGGCCCTAACAGGGAGCTGGATATCCTACACATCCAGGGTGGGCCGGAAAAAGGGTTTCTACCTATATTACATCATTTATATGGACTCTCAGCACCGGGGGTTCTTTTGAGTGGAGAACACAGAGAGCAGCAGAGCGCTGATCGTTGGTGCGCTCCAGGCAGCTGCGTCCAGCGCACGGTCCATTCTCAAAGTGGCGCAACCAAAAAACTATAATTAACTCACGATTGTTCATGTCCACACATGTTCTCTACTTTCTGTCTTATTTGTGCCTGAAGCGCTCTGCTACTGCGGAGCTCATCACCTGTGCTGCAGTGATTTCACCTCACTGACGCAGCATCGAAAATGCGCTCTCCGCTTTGCGGTCAGGAGATCTTTGATCTGCTCAGAAGTAACTGATGAGGTGAAAAAGTAAGAATCCAGGCAGCAGATTTTCTGGAGAGTTTAGAGGAGATGCAGGAAGATGAGAGACAGACAGGACAGGAAATAGTTCAATAAAAACAAGAAAACAAAGTAAAATGTAGGTAGATTTACCTCCATCCACGGACAACATTTCCCACACTTTTGAAAAGCTTGCAACGTGCAACTATCCACAATGCACCTTGCACTCTGCAACTGAAGGAGAGGAAGAAAAAGGCGGAGCTTACTAGAGTACCTTCTACACTGGAGTAATTTTCATCAACACTGGAGTATATAGTAATAGTAACTACAAAAGTGCAAATTTTCTTTAATACCTGAAGGGTTACACTATAAAGTGTCATTTAAAAAAAATCTGTTTTAACTCTGAAAATTAACACCAACACTGCAGGACAAAGGGAGGTGTTTTACACAGAACTGGGGCAGCAGTAGCTTAACAGGTTGAGCGGGTTGTCCAGTAATCGGAAGGTTGCAGGTTCCATCCCGGTTCCGGACAGAGAATTCTGCTGTTGTGTCCTTGGCCAAGACACTTAACCCCCCTTCCCTGCTGGTGGTGGTCGGAGGGACCGGTGGCGCCAGTGCTCGGCAGCCTCGCCTCTGTCAGTGCACCCC
Organism: Nothobranchius furzeri; assembly: GCF_043380555.1. Lineage (NCBI taxonomy): Eukaryota > Metazoa > Chordata > Actinopteri > Cyprinodontiformes > Nothobranchiidae > Nothobranchius > Nothobranchius furzeri. Next base: position 43,770,205 of record NC_091755.1, on the reverse strand, counting down.
AGGGCAGCTGTGGCTACATCGTAGCTCATCACCACCAGTGTATGAATGTGTGTGTGAATGGATGAATGATACACTGTAGTGTAAAGCGCTTTGGAGTCCTTACTCTGAGAGGCGTTATACAAGTGCGGGTCACTTATCATTTGAATTTCAATGAACTGACTCGGACAGAGTTCCCATACTCAGACACTGCTTATTTAACACTTGGGATTTTACTGTGTATTCTCCCTCCAGGTAATTTAGTCTAATAACTCAATTTCCTGGCATTTCAATACAAATTTTCCACATCCACTGGTTTTCTTGGCTGCTTTTCATCATTTTCTTCCCACTAAGTTGGAATTTGCTCTCCGTTGGAGATAAAAGCTTTACCTTGTACATTTTTTCTGGCAATCCTTTTCAGCTTTAATCAGTCAGTAGTGGCCAGCAGGCAAGGGGATTTCAAAAGTCAGCCAGCCTGTTCATTAGGACCATTAAATTTTTTCATCCATGATTATCCCCTTTGAAATAAATAAGCCCCCATCTGAGTGAGTCATTGAAGGAATGCTGTATGGAAGAACTGATGGGAGAAACAACATGTACAGATATCAACGCATGTTCAGAGGCTACACATTTTAGAAGAAGAAACTATTCTAATCACAGAAAGTTTTATTACAGCTGCAGAAACAAGTCAGATTAAATTAATTGACTAACCTTCGACCCCCAACTCTGCTCCCTCCCCCACCACACACACACACACACCCTAACCCTGTCTGAATTTAATTCAAGCTGACACCCATAGATCATGCTTTTATTAAGAGCTTTAGTGTGTATCAGCCTATATCTCTCAGTTGTTTTATTTAATTGCAGAAATAGGGATTTCCTTCATCCATCCACCCATTTACTTTACCTGCTTATCCTCGCAGGATTGCAGGGGGGCTGGTTCATATGTCCAGCAGTCTGCTGGCATGCAGGTGGGGTACACCTTGGAAAGCTTGCCAGTCTATCGCAAGACAACACACTCAACACAGAGACACACATGACTAACAATCAAGAACAAACACTCACACCTAAGGACAATTTAGAAAGATCAATTAACCTGCCAGTCATGTGTTTTGACTGTGGGAGGAAGCCGGAGGCCGGAGTACCCGCAACTCCATTTTTTTGTAGTGTTCAATGCTGGAAAGTTCTGCCAGTCCTCTGCACCTCTCAGTACACACAATCTCATCCTCCAATGTGATGCTATGTGCAGGTCTTCTTTGGACATAGTTGCATCTGCTCGCATTAACCACTTAAAACCCACAGACCCGGTACTGGGTCCGGATTTATTTCCGGTTTTTAAGTCTTTCCAAAACCATGCTTAATGTTCACCAATATATGCAAACTACCCACGCACATAACGGGAAGAAGCTAGTCTAAACATTGTTTTCTACCTCATCAACAACCAATTCACACACTGACCCCTTCTTTCCACCAGAGCCGTCAGCAGCACGTTACTGCAGCAGCACGTCATAGCTGCTGATAGGAACCGCTGTGGTCAACAGAACCTTTTCCACCGGAGCCGTCAGCAGCGCGAGTCTGCCGCCTTTCAGGAGCAGCATGTCGCAGCCTTTACGTGCCGGTTCTATTTTCTACGCGCAACGCCTCTGAAACGGGTCAAGTTCGACATTTTTGGGGAAGGAAAGACAGGAAATTGGACGCGGAAACAGAGCGATGCTTCCCGAGATTTTCAGAATAAAGAAACGTACTGCCTTCCAATTGCTTTACTTAAAAAAAAAAGTTACTAACTGTGCGTCCCCGTGAGAAGTTATCACCTAGCTAGCGGTCTCCTTTGTTTTTCAGGTCCGTATTGGCGATTATAAAATGGACAGAACATAAAACACAAACCATGTTGTAGTTTTCTCCTGCTTGTTGTTGTGTTTACTGACGAAGTCACTCGTGTGACTTCGTGCTTGGTCGGTGACAACTGCTCCCCTGCTGCTTCGCGTCTCGTGGGAAGGGCCAAGCAGCAGCTTACGCGAGCAAGACGTGCTGCTGCAGTAACGTGCTGCTGACGGCTCCGGTGGAAAGAAGGGGTAAGCCTTTAACCCTCCCACTGTCCTAATGGGTGTGACCTTGCGAGGAAAGTTGACCATTGAGCAGGGTTGATGGTTTATCCCTTGGGTCCATGTGGCAGGGGTGAGGAATGAGCACCACCTCACCCCTGCCACGTGGACCTCAAGGGATAAAACATCAATCCTGCTCAATGGTCACCTCTCCTCGCGGGGTCACCCACAAAGACAGTGGAAGGGTTAAATCAACTGGAAGTAAAAAACACTAACTTCACATATCAAGCAAAGCCTGAGGAAAACGCACTGTAGCAACAATAAAATATGATCCTATCAAGAAAACCTGCCACTCAAAATAAAGCCAAGATTGTCTTCTATCAAACAATATAAGTCTCATTTCTGTAACATAAAAACTCTCAAAGCCAGCCGCGATCAAACAGAGAGCAACACAGCACTTTATCGACCGTCAGCAGCATAAAGTCTGTATTGCCTTTGCTGATTTGTGATCATAATCCGTGTTCCGGTAAAAAAAAAATCCACTCGATTCATGTAAATCCATTTTCTCACCATCAAAACAAACCAATTCCTGACTGTTTTTGCTGTGTTTTGCTCCCTACAGGCGAGTTAGAAGTCTGTGACACCATCTTACCCAGAAGATTGGCTCACCCCTTGGGGGACCCGTGGACTTGTTGTTTCAGTTTGGACACAATGAAACACAACACCACACGATTCTATTGGCTAAGAGCTTTAAGGCGTGATTTGAACCACGCAAATCGTTCAGTAGGATCCTGAGATATCCTCACGCATTTCACATCTTTGCCATGTGCGCGTAAAAGTCACGTTTTACTCATGAGCGCAGGATGCATGAGGGAGTGTTCACCTGCAGCGCTGACCCTCTCTCGCTAGCGTTTATGAATGAGAGGAGCTTTTTAGATAGTTATCTGCTTTTTTCAACATCTTATTTTTACAATGGCTGGTAAAAACAAGAAGTGTTTCACCACTAAAGAGGTCCTGGATATGTTTGCTGAAGATGGCAGAGCTAACGTGTCCGGTGGATTCATCTTCTCATTAGGTCTTCACAGATCCGGACAATAGTGACCTGGATTATGAAATCTCTTCTTCAGAAAGATATGCAACCCATTTCCCTTAACTCTTTTCTTTGATTTGGTTTAAAATTACTGATAAATGTACCAAATAATATATATTTATATTATTTATGTACATGATCCTGTCTACATCAGCATTTTAGCTTATTTTTTTCTGTCTTGTTGTGAACAAATATATTTTTACATGTTTTTTTCCCCATGTGACTTTACAGTCAATAGCGATTAAATGGATTAGGAGTACAAACCACCATCACCTGGACAGGTATCCTTTGCTCAGCAACAGGCATGGCCAAGCCCATCTTCATTTGTTCCAAACCCAAGGAAAGGAAAAGCCTCAAGCTCATCTTTCCTAACTACCGTAATTTCCGGCCTACAAGCCGCTATTATTTCCCTGTGCTTTGAAGCCTGCGGCCAATATCATGGTGCAGCTCATGTAGATTTTTGTTGGCCAACAACCACTAGAGGCACTCTCCAGCAGTAAAGTGAGACAGGCATGACAAAACGTTTTGCGCTGAAGAAGACGCTCTTTGATTTAAGCAGCACATTTACACATCAGACACACCCTCGTCATGAAAAACACGCGGAGGAATGCAAATGCTGCAGCTTTCAAGTTAAAGGCGATCGATCTGGCCATCCAACAAGGAAACAGAGCCACTGCACGGGAGCTTGGCATAATCGAATCAATGGTGTGACGTTGGAGGCGGCAGCGGGAAGAACTCAGTCAATGTAAAAAAACGGCAAAAGCTTTCAGAGGAAATAGGAAAAACGAATATCCATTAACCCTGATGAACCTAATCGGTTGGGTAGATTACAGGCTTGTCTTGAGGACATAAAACATTGGAAGACTCTAAATTTTTTGTTTTAAAATCAAGACAAGACTGAAGTTCTCATCTTTGGACCAGAAATCCAGAAAAGGAAATTGCTTAGCCAGTCGCCTGACCTTAATGGCATTACATTAATCTCCGAGAACAAAGTAAGGAACCTTGGTGTTATCTTTGACCAGGACATGTCATTCAAATCCCAGGTTAAACAGGTTTGTAGGATTTCCTTTTTCCACCTTCGGAATATTGCTAAGATTAGAAGCATCCTTTCCAGGAGTGATGCTGAAAAACTAGTTCATGCATTTATTACATCAAGACTGGATTACTGTAATCCATTACTCTCAGGAAGTCCACAGAATGTAGTTAAAAGTCTTCAGCTTGTCCAAAATGCTGCAGCTAGAGTTCTGATGAGAATTAAAAAGAGAGATCATATCTCTCCTGTCTTAGCTTCCCTACATTCGCTTCGCTAATAACAAACCCTGGATCACCAGTGAACTGAAGAATCTGCTAAATGAGAAAAAAAGAGCCTTCAAGGAGGGAGAAAGGGAATTATTGAGGAGTATACAGAAGCAACTGAAGATCAACCTACAGAGGAACAATATCATAGATGTCTGGTCAGGGATGAAGAAGATTACAGGCTTCAAGCAGAGGAAGATTGCACAGATGGCAGCCTGGACACAGCCAATGAACTGAACAAGTTCTTCAATAGGTTCAGTTCAGGAACAAACCCAGCATCCTCCTCGCCTGTCCCCAGCCAATCAGACATCCCATCCTCCTCTGATCCAACATTTTCCTGTCACACGCCAGCTCTTTTGTCCTCTAACGCAGTCATGGACTCTTCTGGTTCTATAAATCTGTCTTCAACCAAGTCAGGAGATGCTGCTGCCCCATTTACCTCCCCCTCCCACCTATCTGTCTCTAGAAGTCAGGTGAAGAGGCAGCTGGAGAGACTGAACAGGAACAAGGCTGCAGGTCCAGATGGTGTCAGCCCCAGAGTACTGAAGGCCTGTGCAGAGCAGCTCTGTGGGATTCTGCAGCACCTCTTCAACCTCAGCCTGGCCCAGGAGCAGGTTCCAGTCCTGTGGAAGACATCCTGCCTTGTTCCAGTTCCAAAGAAAACTCGCCCATCAGTCAATGACGACTACAGGCCGGTTGCCCTGACATCCCACATCATGAAGGTCCTGGAGAGACTCCTGTTGGTCCACCTGAATAAGCAAACTAGAACATATCAGGACCCGCTGCAGTTTGCTTATCGCCATGGAGTTGGAGTTGAAGATGCCATCATCCAGCTGCTTCAACCAACCCACTGTCATCTGGACAAAGCAGGCAGCACTGTGAGGGTCATGTTCTTTGATTCCTCCAGTGCATTTAACACAATCCAGCCTGATGTACTTTGCCAGAAACTCCAGAAGACACAGGTGGGGGCCTCAATTATCGCCTGGATTAAAGACTACCTGACAAACAGACCACAGTTTGTGAGGCTGAAGAACTGCACATCAAACCAGGCGATCAGTAACATTGGAGCACCACAGGGGACTGTACTCTCACCATTCCTTTTCACCCTGTACACCTCAGACTTCCAGTACAAATCAGAGACCTGTCATCTACAGAAACACTCAGATGACTCTGCAGTTGTCGGGTGTATCAGAGATGGACAGGAAGCTGAGTACAGAGAGCTGGTGGAGCGCTTTGTGGCATGGTGTGGAAACAATCATCTGACCTTGAACGTGAACAAAACAAAGGAGATGATTTTAGACTTCAGAAGAAACAGGGTGGAGTCAAACACTGTTTCTATCATGGGAGAAGAAGTGGAGGTGGTTGAGGAATACAAATACCTTGGAGTTCACCTGGACAACAGACTGGACTGGAGAAAGAACAGCGAAGCCGTTTACAAGAAGGGACACAGCAGACTGCACTTCTTGAGGACGCATAGGGCCTTCAATGTCTGTAGCAAGATGCTGCAGATCTTCTACAAGTCTGTTGTTGAGAGTGTAATCTCTTCAGCCATCGTCTGTTGGGGTAGCAGCATCAGAAGCAGGGACCTGAAAAGGCTCAACAGCCTAATAAAAAAGGCTGGTTCTGTTCTGGGGACGACTGTGGAACCGCTGGAGGAGATAATGCAAAGAAGGATTCTCCAGAGGATCAAGAACATGATGGACAACCCTGAGCATTCTCTTCACAAGACTGTCCGACAACGGAGGAGTGTCTTCAGTCAGAGGCTTCTTCAGTTTGGCTGCAACACTGACCGCTACTGGAGATCATTCCTGCCAACAGCCATTGTAATATACAACACCTCTTTGATGACTTGATTATTATTATTATCCTGAGCTACTACAGCAATCAATTTCCCTCTGGGATTAATAAAGTATTTTTGAATTGAATCGAATTGGCTAGCTGTTAAATTCAGAATAGATTTTAAGATCCTTCTTCTCACATATAAAGCTCTTAATAATCAAGCTCCATCATACATCAGTGATCTGATTGTTCCATATGTTCCTAACCGAGCACTTCGCTCTCAGACTGCAGGTCTACTGGTGGTTCCCAGAATATCTAAAATTAGGATGGGAGACAGATCTTTTAGCTATCAGGCTCCTCTCCTGTGGAACCAGTCTAAGATAAGATAAGATAAGATAAGATGACCTTTATTAGTCCCACAAGTGGGAAATTTGTTTCGTTTACAGCCAAGCAAAGTAAAAGTAAAAGTTATGCTGCAGAGGGAGAAAAACACTAAAATACAATAAGACCAACTGCAATGAGATAAAATAAACTCAATACAATAGACAGTTTATACCTTAAGAATGGGTTAAAAATAATAAATAATAACCATACTAGATACAGCTAGAAATACAGAGTACACTTCATCCAACAGCTTTGTTGTAGAGTCTGACAGCAGTGGGGAGGAAAGACCTACGGAATCTCTCTGTCCCACACCTTGGGTGCCGCAGTCTCCCACTAAAAGCTGCTCATAGCTGTCAAAGTCACCTGCATGGGATGGGAGATACAGGTGCTGGCCAGTAAATTAGAATATCATCAAAAGGTTGAAAATATTTCAGTAATTCCATTCAAAACGTGAAACTTGTACATTATATTCATGCAATGCACACAGACCAATGTATTTCCGATGTTTATTACGTTTAATTTTGATATTTATAGGTGACAACCAATGAAAACATCAAATCTGGTATCTCAGAAAATTAGAATATTCTAAAGGCCAATGAAAAAATGTTTGTTTCTCTAATGTTGGCCAACTGAAAAGAATGAACATGAAAAGAATGTGCATGTATAGCACTCAATACTTAGTCGGGGCTCCTTTTGCCTCAATAACTGCAGTAATGCGGCGTGGCATGGACTCGATCAGTCTGTGGCACTGCTCAGGTGTTATGAGAGCCCAGGTTGCTCTGATAGTCGTCTTCAGCTCCTCTGCATTGTTGGGTCTAGCGTATTGCATCCTCCGCTTCACAATACCCCATAGATTTTCTATGGGGTTAAGGTCAGGCGAGTTTGCTGGCCAATCAAGGACAGGGATACCATGGTCCTTGAACCAGGTGCTGGTGGTTTTGGCACTGTGTGCAGGTGCCAAGTCCTGTTGAAAGGTGAAGTCTGCATCCCCATAAAGTTGGTCAGCAGCAGGAAGCATGAAGTGCTCTAAAACTTCCTGGTAGACGGCTGCATTGACCCTGGACCTCAGGAAAATGAGTGGGCCAACACCGGCAGATGACATGGCACCCCACACCATCACTGACGGTGGAAACTTTACACTGGACCTCATGCAACGTGGATTCTGTGCTTCTCCGCTCTTCCTCCAGACTCTGGGTCCTTGATTTCCAAAGGAAATGCAGAACTTGCTTTCATCAGAAAACATAACTTTGGACCACTCAGCATCAGTCCAGTCCTTTTTGTCCTTGGCCCAGGCGAGACGCTTCTTGCGCTGTTTCTTGTTCAAGAGTGGCTTGACACACGGAATGCGACACCTGAATCCCATGTCTTTCATGAGTCTCCTCGTGGTGGTTCTTGAAGCGCTGACTCCAGCTGCAGTCCACTCTTTGTGGATCTCCCCCACATTTTTGAATGGGTTTGTCGTCACAATTCTCTGCAGGGTGCGGTTATCCCTAGAGCTTGTACACTTTTTTCTACCACATTTTTTCCGTCCCTTCGCCTGTCTGTTAATGTGCTTGGACACAGAGCTCTGCGAACAGCCAGCTTCTTTAGCAATCACCTTTTGTGTCTTGCCCTCCTTGTGCAAGGTGTCAATGATTGTCTTTTGGACAGCTGTTAAGTCAGAAGTCTTCCCCATGATTGTGGTGCCTTCAAAACAAGACTGAGGGACCTTTTAAAGGCCTTTGCAGGTGTTTTGAGTAAATCAGCTGATTAGAGTGGCAGCAGGTGTCTTCTATATTCAGCCTTTTCAGAATATTCTAATTTTTTGAGATACCAAATTTGGAGTTTTCATTAGTTGTCACTTATGAATATCAAATTTAAATGTAATGAACATTGGAAATACATTGGTCTGTGTGCATTGCATGAATATAATGTACAAGTTTCACGTTTTGAATGTAATTACTGAAATATTTTCAACCTTTTGATGATATTCTAATTTACTGGCCAGCACCTGTATTGTCCAACATGGATGACAGTTTAGCTGTCATTCTCCTGTCACTCACCACCTCCACAGGGTCCAGGGGGCGTCCTAGAACAGAACTGGCCCTGCGGATCAGTCTGTTCAGTCTCTTCCTATCCCCCGCAGAGATGCTGCTGCCCCAGCAGACCACACCATAAAAGATGGCCGAGGCCACCACAGAGTCATAAAAGGTCTTCAGGAGAGGGCCCACAACTCCAAATGACCACAGTCTCCGTTAGGGGTTGTATGAACTAGTCGACTAGTCGACTTCACTGCTCTGTAGTGACTTTTTATGCCTTTCAGCGACTAGTCGCTGTCACGTGATAATGACAAAATGGAGTCTGCGGAAAACACAGCAGGTGACGAGCCGGGTGGGTCATTGCAGCAAACTAGCAGAAATGTTTCAGTTGTGTGGAAATACTTCACTAAAGATGAATCTTCTAATTCTGTAACATGTAAAATCTGCAAGTCCGTTCTAAAATACAACAAAAATACAAGTGCTATGCACATGCATTTGAAAAGGCATCCGCTAATGCTAGCTGAGGAGGGACAACCCAAGTCGCATGTTCAGCAGTCAATCAGCGCTTTCACCAAACGTCCAGCTGTAACAGAAAGACGACGGCAGCAAATCACCAATTTGTTGGTGGATTTTATTGTCAAAGACATCAGACCATTAGCTGCAGTCCACGGAGACGGCTTCAGAGACCTACTGAATTTTTTCGAGCCAGGTTACAACGTCCCATCCTACAACACACTGTGGAACGCCATTGCACACCAGTATGATAACCTGCGTGAAAATATTAGTGAAGAAATGAAAGGCCAGAGTGTTTTGCTAACAACTGATCTGTGGACATCTTCCACCATGGAGCCGTATATTACGGTAACTGCTCACTACGTTACCGATTCATGGCAGCTGAAGGCCCGGGTGCTCTGTACCGCCATGATGCCAGAGAGGCACACGGCTGTAAACATTGCTGATCGGCTGTCTAAAAATAATCAGTGAATGGGGAATACAGGTGTTTTGCACAGTCCACGATAATGCCAGTAACATGAATCTAGCCATGGAGCAATGCGAGATGTTTCCACATGATCTGGGCTGCACCGGACACACACTGCAGCTGGCAATTAAAGCTGGATTAGTTTTACCTGAGGTGGTGAAAGCTGTCGACGCAGCAAGAAGAGTTGTCAGCCACTTTCGCCACTCTTCACTTGCATCTTGCGCTCTGAAGAAGCGTAAGGAACAGCTTGGCGTAAAATCCAACAAACTCCAGACTGACTGTCCTGTTCGGTGGAATTCCACTTCTGTCATGCTCCAGCGGCTGTTCGAGCAGAGGATCGCGGTCCAGTCCGTACTTGCAGATGAAGCGGTCACAAAGTCAAGCGTCCAGAAGTCACTTGCCATGAGAGCCTCCCAGTGGGAGCTTGTGGAACAGCTGATTCCTGTGCTGCACCCTCTGGCAAAGGCTACTGAAATAATGTGTGGCGAGTTGCACGTTGGGCTTTCTTTCATTCATCCTGTGATTTTCAACATGATCAGCAGCCCTCTGTGTGTTGAAGAGTCTGACCTGGCAGCTGTACGCACTTTCAAAAACGGTCCGACAACAGCCGGAAACGCACTTCAAACTGAGGATCTGACAGAATCTATCCCGATTGCTGCCTGCATGTTAGACCCTCGCTTCAAACATCTTCAGTTCATCCCGCAGAATAAAAGAGAGGAAGCCCAGAGACACCTGGACGTCCTGCTACAGAACGGAGAGCCGCCTGCAGCAACAGGTAGGTCCACTGAACTATAATACGCTCATGTTATTCAGATGCATGCAGCATAGGTAATTTTAAACTTATCATTTTAGGTGAAGCTCAAGCCGAGGACACAACTGATGCCCAAATTGAGCCGATGACTGGGAAAAAAGCCAGACTCGAGGAAGACTTTGTGCAACTTTTTGGACCGCATTATCAAAGTGACAGGAGATCAACTCACTGCTCCACTGCAGCTGAAGAAATCCGGGATTATTTTTCAACACCACACATTCCCACCATGGACAATCCGCTCCAGTGGTGGTCCCGCAACCAGGATAGATTTCCCCGTTTGGCAAAGCTAAGCAAAAGCTATTTGGCTGTTCCAGCTACCAGCACCCCGAGCGAGAGGATTTTTTCACTTGCCGGGAATACGATCACCCGACAGCGGGCGAGCCTGCATCCTGATCATGTGGATGCACTAATTTTCTTGCACGCAAACCAGGATCAAAAACATATGACCAAACAGACTGTCGGCAGCGAGTAAACATAAGTTTTTTGTGGACTTTTTTTAGGAGTTTTTATTTTGCGCACTTAATTTTACATGTTACACAAGAGTTACATGATTATTGTTACTGATTAGCAGCAATAAGCCTGCTTGTTCTCTTTTATGCTCTGCATTCAAGAATGTTTTTGAAGCTGATTGTTGTCAGCAGTTGCAATAAGGGTTGCCAATAAAGCCTAAGTGTTCTAAAGCTGTCCTGTCTACTGCGTTTATGCTGCACATTCTCACACCCAAGCATCAAAAATGATGCGGTGTGACCAAGCGTTTGTCTCCAAAAGAAGGGAGCTACTGCGCTCTCCGGTCACCAACCGCCGCTTCCGGTGTATGACGTCATCAACGACTAGTCGAAGTCAACTCGACTTTCATTACTTGACTGTCGACTTAAAAAAAAAATAAAGTCGTGCAGGCCCTAGTCTCCGTAGTAGGTACAGCCTACTCTGCCCTTTTCTATATAGGGCATCTGAATTATGAGTCCAGTCCAGTTTATTGTTCAGATGGACCCCAAGGTACCTGTAACTGTCCACAGTCTCAATGTCCATGCCCTGTATGCTCAATGGTTGAAGCGAGGAATGCTTATGTCTACGAAAATCTACCACCAGCTCCTTAGTTTTGCTGGCATTAATCTGTAGATGGTTCAACTGGCACCAGTCCACAAAATCCTGAGTCAGTCTCCTGTACTCCTTGTCATCCCCATCCTTGATGAGACCCACAATCGCAGAGTCATCCGAGAACTTCTGCAAGAAGCACTGATTTGAGTTATAGGAGAAGTCCGCAGTATAGATGGTAAAAAGGAACGGAGCCAGAACCGTCCCCTGGGGGGCCCCCGTGCTGCAGACGACACTATCCGACACACAGCCCTGAGCCCTGACATACTGTGGTCGGTCAGAAAGGTAGTCCAGAATCCAGGTAGCGAAGTGATGATCCACTCCAGCGTTCACCAGTTTGTCCTTCAGAACCGAGGGAAGAATGGTATTGAAGGCACTGGAGAAGTCAAAAAACATGATCCTCACAGTACTCCCAACAGTCTCCAGGTGAGCGAGCGAGCGATGCAGGAGGTGGATGACCGCATCATCAGCACCAATGCCAGTTTGATAGGCAAACTGAAGCGGGTCCAGTGAAGAGCCCACTAGGCGCCGAAGCCAAACCAGAACTACTTTTAAGACTAGGCTCAAAATATTTTTATTCCATAGGGCCTATAGATAGAATGGATGTTATTGCTCAGCTAGTCTTCGGGGGAATAAAGACAAAGACCCAGGTTACTAATCTTTGTGTTATCATTGACTCAGACCTGAACTTCTGTGGACATATTAAGGCTATAACTAAATCAGCGTTTTATCACCTTCATCAAAAATCAAGAGTCAGAGGCCTCATGTCCAGACTAGACTTAGAGAAACTTATTCATGCTTTTATTTCTAGTTGGCTGGACAACTGCAATGGTCTCCTAACTGGTCTTTTTAAAATAGCTGTGAAGCGACTGCAGCTTGTTCAGAATGCTGCTGCTAGAGTCTTAACAAAAACTAAGAACGGATCACGTCACTCCTGTTCTTAGATCTCTACACTGGTTACCAATAAACTACAGAATAGACTTCAAAGTGCCCCTACTAGTTTATAAATCACTCAATGGCATGGGACAAAAATGCATGTCCGATCTCATTCCTGTATACACATCCAACAGGGCTCTGAGATCCCTTGGAAACAATCAGCTTGTAAAACCTTGGGTCAGAACAAAACATGGTGGAGGTTACTCTTAGCTACTATGCTGCTCACATATGGAATCAGCTAATGGGCTCGACACACGGGAGGCGACAAACGACCGCGATCAGCGAAATTTGTCGCTGTCGCTTTTATTACCTGTCACACGGGAGGCAATCCGCGGCAGCGGCCAGCTGCAAAGCCGTCTACGCGTTCTGTTCCATGGCGAAATCGACACTTCCGTTGTTTTGTTTGGCTGTGTCAGGTTGGAGGGAATTAAGGTTATTTAAGCGGTTCAGAGTTAATAAAGTGGTAGATATGATGTTTCACAAGGTGCTGCTAGAGTTATTTGAAATCTTACTTCTGATTTTACTATAAAACATAATAATAATCAACTTCTCCTTCATGTTTGCTCGGAGAAGTGCGGAGCATCCTGTCCGCTCATTGGTCAGTGAATGAAACCTCCGTTGATTGGTCCTCGCCCGAGCGACAGCGATGAAAAGTTGAAAATGTTTAAACTTTCTGGGATTGCGTCGCTGGGTCGCACGTGCACGACACGTGCACGAGTGCAAACTTTCACACGCACGTTTTTTGCGTTTCGCTTGGTAGGAGGGAGACCTGCGATTATCGCTTTGTCGCACATGTCTCATTGAAAATGAATGGAGGAGAGGCGATGTGGCCTCCCGTGTGTCGAGCCCATTACCCATGACCTCAGATCTGCCCCAACCCCAGTGTGGTTTAAAACACAGCTAAAACCCCTAATGTACTCATCAGCCTTTACATGAATTGTTTCTTATGCTGCAGCATCTCCACTGTTATCTGCGCTGTAACTTTGTCTCCTTTAGCTCCAAACTAATTCCATTTGTGTGTCTTTATGTTGTTTTGAGATCGTGTCCTGATAATTGTAAAGCTCATTGAATTGCCTTTGTGTTTGAAATGTGCTCTAGGCATAAAGCTGCATTGCCTTGCTTATGATTAAAACCTGATGTTAGCCTAGATCTGGACAAGTGGGGGAGTAGAGGGAGGTGGAGTGTACAGTCGGTAAAGACGGCTCTCCCTTGCCCTGCCTCCAACATGCCTCCATCTAAATAGGATAGATTATCCAGAGTTATCTCTGTAGTTATGCTGCTATAGGCTTAGACTGCTGGAGGATACACTGACCACTTTTCACTCTCTACTGCTTTATTCTACTATCTGCTCTTTAACTGTATTATTTCTGCTATTTCAGCTGTTAACTTTATTTTCTCTCTAAGTGTTTTTCTCCCCAGAAGAAGCTACAACAATGTTCTGCTGAGCTGTGGTGGCCTCATGGAGGGGGCCATCGACAAGCACACTGCTGCTAACCACTTAAACATTCTCCCTCTCCTGATAATAACTTTTTACTCTCTTTGACATTGGATGTGCTACTACTAGTTTACCTGTTTAATTATAGATCCACTAGGATAAATACAATAAAGTTTATCTCTCACCAAATAGAATATTTACTAAGACATCACAATATAACCATAGAAACACTACTTTGTCTTTGTCTTTGTGTGTGTGTGTGTGTGTGTGTGTGTGTGTGTGTGTGTGTGTGTGTGTGTGTGTGTGTGTGCGCGTGTGCGTGTGCGCGTGCGTGCGTGCGTGCGTGTGGCTGCTCTGACTTCTCCATCTCCAGTGAGTCATGGTGGATGGCTTCTTATACTGAGCCAGGATCTTCTGGAGGTTTCTTCTTCCGGCTCTTGGAGAGTACAGATGCTTTTTTTCTCATGTCCCTTAACGAGCTTTCGAGGAATACTGGCTTAATCCCGGAGCTCAGGGATGGAATGCATTGCGCAGTGAACTCACAAACTCATATAATTGTCGAGATGAGTCGTAAGCTTGGAACTTTGGCTGAGATTCAAGTTCTGACACAGAAGGTGAATTCGATCAAGGAGAGAGTTGACAGATCAGCACGGATTGGGATAGATTGATTACGCCATTATTGGACCTGGAGGGGCTGAAGACTGACAGGACTCTTAAGGCAGAGAGGAAATTGTCTGTCTGTACCCAAAACAATTCTTATCTGAATCTGGTGCCCTTGTGCCTGTGAGGCTGAAGTGAAAACTCCCCCCTCAGAATAAATGTAGAATGCTGTCGTTGCTATGGAAACCCTTTCTCCCTATCCCAACCTGGGTGGGACTGTGGCCGGTGAAGGCGGTGGAACCGTATCTAGGAGTCAATGTGCTCTCTAACCCATTATCTCCCGAGTCCCAACCCTGCCTCCCCACCTAGTGGACACTTATGTTGTGTATCGTCTGAAGTCTGTGTGCATATCTGTCTTAGGTGTTTTTTTTTTGCATAGCAAAGCTATCCTCTCTGTCGGGGGTAACTCTGAAGTGCCTTTTTTCCCTCCCCCTGACTCTATCCTCATATAAACCCAAAATCTTGCTTAGGGCCCCTACAATGCTAGAAACAGCCCTGCTTGTTTAGGTAAACACCCATGTATTTGTAGGATTCGACCCTCTTGTTGTCCGTTCCCTGGATGTTCACCGGTGACGTAACAGCTGGCTGACATCCTCCAAGATCCACCACCATCTCCTTTGTTTTCCCTGTTTACCAGTCCACAAAGAAATCAAAGAACATGATCCTCACAGTACTGCCAGGCTTCTCCATGTCAGCCAGAGAGCGATGCAGCAGATAGGTGATCACATCCTCCACTCCAACATCTGGTCTGAACTGCAGCGGATCCATCAAAGGTCCCACAGTAGACCGGAGGTCCCAGGATCAGTCTCCCTTATAGTACATTAAAATAAAGCCTGAGGGTTAAGATTCTGCTATTTCATCTTAAGACTTCTAAAAGGACTGGCAGTTGGTGTTCTTTGTTGCCTAGCAGGGAAAAAGCTACAGGTTCAACTCCGATTTCCTCACACAGACCAAAAACATGCATTTATTACTGCACGCAATTATTTATCAACGAGTGTCCCTACTCTTACCCAGTGACTTTCAGGAACTTGACAATAATACAAAATAGATGATGAATCATGTTTGTCCATCCTTCAACAGGTAAATGCTTTCCTGTCCTTTATGGTGCCAATGGTGGCCATTTCTGTCCTGAATGGGGTCATCGCCAATCAGCTTCTGCATATGTTTCGAGAGGCGGAGCAGGACAACCGCATTTGCCTCACAGGAGGGAATTCTACCATGCTGAACATCATGGTGGAATCCAACCGCACTCAGTCACTTCGCCATGGGGTTCTTGTTCTACGTGAGTGAAAACCTCTAAAGTTTAGCGCATGAAACCGTGATCACAACACATTCTCTGCAACTTTTCCGCTTGCTTACCAGCAGTGGCTTGATGTGCTTTTTTCCAGAGTGATTTAACCTATGAGACACTCACATGTCATGCACAGCAGATTGTCACAGTTTGATAAAATTAATTAAATGCATAAAGATCCGAGACTTTTCACTGCATTGCACACAGCTAGCTGCATGTGGATAAATGTGAGGAATGGATAAACTTTGCTCATGATCTGCATTTTTGTTGTTCGCCTCAAGGGCAACCTGCCGATTATCACTTGTAAGTCGCTTTGGACAAAAGCGTCTGCTAAATTCATAAACATTTTGATTCCTTCTGCAGCTGCATGTTATTTCACCCACACACCTGAAGACATCTTGTGCATTTCTTAATGCTGTTATTAGTGACAAAGCACAGACGAGAATTAATGAATCATTTCCTTAATGAACAATTGTGTCATAATTTGTTTATTTAGAGTAACAACCTCTTGCACCAGTTTTCAAGGTAGATCCTTCCTATTCACAAAAATGGCTAGACTTGGAAAAAGACGAAGAATGACTGATAAACAGGAAAGAAAAATTTAATGTGAACTTTAAAATCAAAACTAGAAAACCTTGAGACCAATGCCATGACATGCAGATGTTTCATGTAAATTGAAATAAATCTATCCAGTTTTTATTGTCCATCTATCCATTTTTATCTACTTATCTAAGGTCAAGTCGCAGAAGCAGCAGCCTAAGCAGAGAGGTCCAGTCTTCCCTCCCACCAGCCACTTGGGCCAGCTCCTTTGGGGAAATCCAAAGGCTTTTGTTCCCTGGCCGGCCAAGAGACATTAGGCACGTTCGGACTGTAGGAACCTTTAGTAGTTCCTAAAGCCTTTTCAGAAACCAGCCCCTTTTTGCCAGTGTTTGTACAGATAGAAACTGGGAGCCTTTACCCGTATTTCTTAGAACCATTTTAGCGTCTACTCTGAGGCAATGACTTCCCGTGGTTCCTGAGAAACTAATGTGACGTCGACGCTTGGTGAGCCACGCCCCTTGTTTTCTTTCTGCATCTTTTCTGTTCCGAATCGTGTTTGTTTATCTAGAAAAAGACTGGACTGCATCCCGGATACTCCTGCTGCCACCAGCATGCCTTGCCAAAACCGAACAGGTAAAGAAAACATTCTTAGTGAAATTACAAATGTTAGGGTTAGGGGGGCGTCACAGGAGGATCTCGCACAGGGCGCCATTTAGGCCAGCTCCGCCTCTGGCAACAATATTGAAGGGCCCCATCATCACGATCCAAGGGTCACCATAATATGTTCACATACAGAATATTTTACTGTAATATGCAGTAAATATGCTCAATACTTGAATGCCTGATGTCACTTAACCCACTCAGGGTAACCTTTGACCCACCTCGTGTGAACTGACCAATGAGGAGAAGGTCTTAACTTGAGGCCCTCTCTTCATGGGACCCATTTTTTTTTGTAAAACCTAAAATTAATATCAGATTCTGCCAATAAAAGGGCTCTAAAACAATTCATATGTAAATATTCTGCAGGTTTATTGCAAAATCTCATTTTTCTGCAAATGTGCTGCAACAAGGTTTTATTAATAATAAATTATTATACCTTTTGTTTTACTACAGCATCGGTAAGCTTCCTGTGCACAGATTATTAAGGATGCTTGTTTCAGCTGTGAGATTAGACGATAGGATCAATGAAAGAATAAGTTATCACACACTCCATGGAAACTTTCAGAGAATCCACAAATAGTGGCTTTCAAATGGTTTTGTTACTTTCTGCAAGTTTAGAAAAGCAGCAGATGAGACAGCATGTCTGATAATTTAGTTTTTCATCTGATAATATTAGAACATGTCAGTAATGTCTGAGGGGCTTTTATAAACACTGTATAACTAACACTCCTGGAGAGGGTAGGGATTACACAGAGGAATCTGGGCAGGGGGGTCATTTTGCCTTGGCCCCCAAAATGCCTTGAAACGGCCCTGGGTGTGTGACTGAGTTTTGAAGGTGATCTGAATTGTATCAGATGTATAAATACTACACGTGTACAACGTATTGTTTTATACAGGTAAAAGCGGGTAGTGGAGACAAATCTACCTACATTTTACTTTTAACACTTTGTTTTGTTTTCTTGTTTTTATTGAACTATTTCCTGTCCTGTCTGTCTCTCATCTTCCTGCATCTCCTCTAAACTCTCCAGAAAAGCTGCTGCCTGGATTCTTACTTTTTCACCTCATCAGTTACTTCTGAGCAGATCAAAGGGATCTCCTGACCGTAGCGGAGAGCGCGTTTCAATGCGTCAGTGAGGTGAAATCACCACAGCACAGGTGATGAGCTCCGCAGTAGCAGAGCGCTTCAGGCACAAATAAGACAGAAAGTAGAGAACATTTGCGGACATGAACGATCGTGTGTTAATTATAGTTTTTTGGTTGTGCCACTTTGAGAATGTACCGTGCGCTGGACGCAGCAGCCTGGAGAGCACCAACGATGCTGAGTCCAGAAATGATGTAATATCGGTAGAAAACGTTTTTTCCGGCTCCCCTGGATGTGTAGGATATCCAGCTCCCCCATAATTCGATCCCTGCTCCTGGATGAAAAACCGGACATTTTCATCGATACAAGAAACCCCTCCCGCACGCCCCGGACAGAGAGTGAAAAGTGGACGTCCGGGGAAAACAGGAGGTATGGTCACTCTAGAATATAAAGCGGGAGAATACAGATACAGTATTTTGCTCGTGCCCTTGCTGCCCTGGGCCTGGGCCCTTTAGAGTTCGTGGACCCCTGGGCAATTGCCCAGTTGCCCATATGGTCAATCCAGCCTTGGCTGTGGTCTATCGTCCACCTGGTCCAAACAGTTCTTTCCTTCAGGAGTTTAGTGACTTGCTATCCTCCACTGTGAAGCTGTCCAGACTGGTGATTGTTGGTGACTTTTACATCCATGTTGATGATCCCTCTGACCACTTTGCCATGAATTTCTCCAGCCTTATGGACTCTTTCGGCTTTACCTAGTATGTTTCTGGCCCCCCACACACCAGGGGGCACACTCTAGACCTTGTTTTTACCCTGAGTCTAAATGCTGACAGTGTTTGTCCTGAGGACGTTTATAATTCAGATCACCATTGCATTTTCTTTAACTCATCCGTTTTTGCGTCCCCACCTCCTGCTCGCCGTATGGTTAGTTCTCGTTTTCTTAATGAGAGCACAGCTAGCAATTTTTGTGCTGCTTTTAATCTACCCTGTTCTTCTGATAACGACCCAGATTCCTTAACTTCTCAGTTTAACGAGCACTGCCTCTCCATTCTGGACAACATCTGTCCTGTCAGAACCAGATCAGTTCCTGCAGTGAACCCTACTCCCTGGTTTAATGACAGCCTTCGCAGCCTGAAGCACCAATGCAGAAAAATTGAGCGTTTGTGGAAGAAAACCCATCTCCACGTCCATCTGCTGCACCTAAAGGATCTGCTGCACCTAAAGGATCTTCTGACATCCTTTAACTCCACAGTCGGAGATGCGAGGATTGCCTATTTTTCCAACCTGGTGTCCCAGAGCAAAGGGAACCCCAAGGTGCTGTTTAACACCATCAGCAGCATCGTCTCTCCTGCCTCTCCTACAGCCTCCATCCACTCTGTTGCAGACTGTGAGAACTTTCTGTCTTTCTTTGTGGACAAAGTCAATAAGGTTAGATCTAGCATCTCTCCTTCAGCCTTATCGCTGCCTCTCCCGACTCCAACCAGGCCCATCATCCTAGATAGCTTTGCTCCTGTTTCTTTGCCTGAGTTAACCAAACTAGTTAACTCTATGAAGACCTCTGCATGCCCCCTCCACATCTTACCCTCATCTTTGTTTAAAAGTGCTTTTCAGTCCATCGGTCCCAGCGTGCTCTCTATAATTAATGCTTCTCTGGTCTCTGGTCAGGTCCCTGCTTACTTTAAGAGCGCTCTAATCCACCCACTTCTTAAAAACCGAGTCTTGACACCTCTCTCCGTAGCAGCTTCAGACCCATCTCTAAACTTCCCTTCATCTCCAAGATCTTGGAAAAGGTTGTGGCTAAACAACTCACAGCTGCTCTTGATGAACAGAACATCTATGATAGCTTCCAGTCAGGTTTTCGTAGAGCTCATTCTACTGAAACAGCTCTTCTTAGGGTCTCTAATGACCTTCTGACTCACAGTGATGCAGGGGACTGTTCTGTTGTGGTCCTGCTGGACCTGACTGCAGCCTTTGACACTGTTGACCATCACCTGCTACTGGAGAGGCTGAGAGACTGGGTAGGCCTATCAGGATCTGCTCTGGAGTGGTTCTCCTCTAATTTTTCTGAGCGCTCCTTTTCTTTGGCCGTCTCCAAGTTTAGGTCCTCCTCCACCTCTCTTACCCATGGTGTCCCACAAGGTTCTGTGCTGGGGCCTCTGCTCTTCCTCCTCTATCTGCTTCCTCTTCAGCACATCCAGAGCTCCTTCAAAGGAATCTCCTACCATCTATATGCAGATGACATCCAACTGTACATCTCCTTTAAGCCCCATGAGATGTCTAAGCTGCAGCTGTTACACACCTGCTTAGACTCTATCAAAACCTGGATGGTGGGAGCTTTCTTCAGCTGAATGAAGATAAGACTGAGATCCTCATCTGTGCCCCAGACAAGCTGGTTCCCAAAGTCAGAGACTCTCTTGGTCAGCTTGCTTCCCACACCAAACCTTCTGTCAGGAATCTTGGTGTGACCTTTGACCCAGCTCTCACCCTGGATTCTCATGTCAGTTCTCTTGTTGGCTCTTCCGTCTTCCATCTCAGGAACATTGATAAGCTGAGTCCCATTCTGTCCCGCTCTGAACTTGAGACAGTTCTCCACACCTTCATCTCCTCACGCTTTAGACTACTGTAACTCTCTTTTCATGTGTCTGAGCAGAACCTCCCTGAACCGTCTACAGGTGGTTCAGAACGCCTGTGCTCGGCTTCTGACCAAGTCCTCCAAACACACCCACATCACCCCGCTTCTCCTCCAGCTTCACTGGCTGCCAGTCAACTTCAGGGTTCATTTCAAGATCCTGGTTCTGGTCTATAGGGCCTTACATGGACAAGCACCATCTTACATTGGTGATCTTCTTAGTCCCTACACCCCCAGCAGGTCCTTGAGGTCCAGTGATCAAAGCCTACTGGTTGTATAGCACCAGGCTAAAGGTCAAAGGTGACAGATGATCTGCTGCTGTGGCCCCCAGACTCTGGACCTCTCTCCCCCTGAGCCTGAGATCAGTGGACTCAGTGGTCTCCTTTAAAAAGCAGCTGAAGACTCACTTGTTCAAGCTGGCTTTTGTATGACCTTCTTCACCTCTCTCTCTTTATTCTGCTCTCCCCACCTATTCCACCTTCCTCAGGATCCACTGGTTTCCCTCTTTCCTGTTCGTTCTCTCTCTCTTAACATTTTAATCACAATTGTCTATTGTTGCTCATTTTATATATATTTTCAAACATTTTCTAAATTCTTTTATATCTTTCCTATTCACTCTCTCTTTCTTTACATTTGTATTCAAAATTGTCTATTTTTGCTCATTTTAAACATATTTTTAAGCATTTTCTAAATGCTTTTTTATATTTTTACATTTTTTGTTTTTGTGAAGCGCCTCGTGTTTTTTATCTTGAGAGGCGCTGTAGAAAAGATCTTATCTTCTTCTTGACATACAGTCAACCTGTTTGCACACTGCAAGCTGACACTGTCATGAGCTGAACTCAGAAGACCCGTAATGATGCCAAACACAGTTAAAGTATATAAAAAAAGTATTTTATTTTTGGTGGAGTTACCAGATGGGCGAGGCTGGAGACAGTCGGAGACAGGCGAAGGTCAAAAATGGCAGAGTACAAGGCAGGGGTCAGGAGAAAAACGAGGTCCAGAGGCAGAGATCAGGCAGGGTGGATGGCCCAAAGTTTTCAATAATCTGGCATAGACTGGATAGGTGGATGGTTCTTTTATAGCAGGGGAAGCAGGTGTGTGAGATGAGCTGAGGAGTCAGAAGCAGGTGAAGTGGATGAAGGCTGATTACAGGAACAGGTGAGATGAATGAAGTTGATTGTGATGCTGACTGAGGTTGCTAGGGGAAACGGCTTGGCTGGAGCTTGGTGAAGGGACAGGTGAGCTGAATGAAGAGTAAATGAGGAGGCAGAGGAGGGTGAAGGATGGGAGTCATGACAGACACAGCCAGACTGCTCCCTAAGAGCCACATTCACTTTGGAAGCAGACAAGCATTCCAGCTACTGTTGTGACCTGGAGACATCTCAAAACTGGACGGGTCGTATCAAAGTTAATCTACTGGCTTCCGGTGCAGTGAAGTCCACCCGAATTCTGACAGTCCGGATCTGCTGGGGGTCTCCGCCAGGGTTTGTAGACACAGCAGATTGCGTCTGATGTTGTTTTATTAACAATCAACTCTCTAGTTGATAGCAGACAACATTCTTTTACATCCAGAATTCACAATTTCTTTCAGATACAAAGATTCTGATAAACATCTAGCTTACATCACACCACCTACACATCACATTCCATCACCGCATATCCACTCCAAGAGAGCACTCAAAATGTCAGCTCTCTTAAAAAAATATGCTGTTCTCCTTCAAATCTTTGTTTTTGCGCTCAGATTTTAACCTTTTTGCACTGGTATTGTTTCTCACATGAAAACTTTCTCTGCTCCCACAAGTCTGTTCCCTGCTCTCACAGATTTTTTCTGCTCTTTCTCGAAACCATCCATCCATTTTCTGAACCCGCTTGTCCATGTAGGGTCTGGTGCCTATCAGACGGGGTACACCCTGGACAGAGAGTCAGTCCATCGCAGGGCAACACAGAGACACACGGGACAAACAATCATGCGCACACACAATTGTGAGGACACCTAGGGACAATTTAGACAGACCAATTAACCTAACAGTCATGTTTTTGGACTGTGGGAGGAATCCAGAGTAGCCGGAGAGAACCCATGCATGCATAGGGAGAACATGCAAACTCCATGCAGAAAGATCCCAGGTCGGGAATCGAACCCAGGACCTTCTTGCTGTAAGGCAACAGCTCTAACCACTGTGCCACTGCACAGCCTGCTCTCTCAAAACTTGGAAGTTTAATCTCCTAGCAAACGCTCGGCCAATAGAAAGAAAATGTAGAACTTGGCTGGAACAAACCTCTTTGGGGTGCGCTCGTTTTTACTATCTGTGGATTTCTCTGTGTGGGCAGCCTGCCTGCAACCCATCGGCTCCAATCTGGTGTGGGAGTTTTGTTCACCTAGACCAGCAAAATGGACCTGAACCAACAAGACACCCAAGTAAGTTATGTTTCAAGGCTAGTAGCTGCAGTTTATTTTATACAATTCTGTTTTGTTATGCTACTTTTTTACAACGCCTCACATTTAATATTACAACAGGAGCACATAGCTAGGTGGATTAGCCTGTTCTCATGATAGCTACACGTTTATAAAACCACCAGATCTGACATTTACCCTCGTATCACTCGTCATCTATGCTAGCTCTGGACCTAGTGTAGATGTTGTTTAGCATTCCCACCTTAATTTTTAATCGTTAGCTCATTAAACTTTATGGCAAATCCGGTGTAATGCTGTGAGTTGTTTACCCCACGAACATTGTTTCCACATCTAAGTGCACAACTGCTTACTATCAAAATGTGTTTCATCACGATGTTTTTCTCGCGCTGTAATGAACAAAATGCAACATTTATGTTTCAGCGAGCCTTTTCACCATGACTGGTTTGGATTCTAATGCAGCTCTGACAGAGGAAACTTTAAAAAGCAAGTCACACCCTACCAGAGTCGAACTCCACTCCCACTTCATGTTTGAAAAATAGAACAAAAGCTGTTGCCTGGCAGACCAAGAAGGAGGAGCTGCTAACACACACACACACACACACACACACACACACACACACACACACACACACACACACACACACACACACACACACACACACACACACACACACAGGCTCACGACAGCATTGTGACATCATAATGTACCAGTTTACATCATGGCATACCTCTTAGCCAATAGCGATGGCAGATTTAAATTAGAATACAGTGCAGAGTTTTTACCTGACAACGGCACAACTCTGCCAGTTTTAGGCAGAAAATTTAAATTTTAACTAAGATCCACTGAAGTGCCAAATTATTGACTATATGTGTCTGCAGCACGATTAGACACTCATTTATGTAGTTTATCAGCAAAAAAAAGTTTATTTGGGGGTGACTTGCACCAGAGTCTAACTCCACTCCCACTTCATGTTTGAAAAATGCAACACATGCTGTTGCCTGGCAGACCGAGAAGGCGGAGCTGCTAACCCTGCTGTCAGCAGGTGACAAGCTCCTGCGCGTCGGGAGGCAACGCGCTGTGCCAGAGCGTCGGTACTGACACCCGCCGTAAAACGGACATTTAACCAAATTGTGACCTTTACCCTCTTGCAATTAAACCTTCCCCTCACCCCCATCCTAACCTTAACCAGCTTGCGCACGCAAAGCTCTGATGACGCGCTCCAGACATCTGCGTCCTGAGCACAGCCACAGTAACATTATCAAATCAGGCGTCGCCACCTCAAAAACTAATTTAACACGTGATCGTTCATGTCGGCTCATTTCCTTTTATGTTTTCTGTCTTTTCTTTGTACCTGATGCTTTTCGCTGCTGTGGAGCGGGGCGCATCACCTTGTCCTCCGGTGACGCACTGATCACTGATACGGCCGCCAAGCAGCGAGCACTCCGCTGTTTTAGCGGTCGGTGGATCTTTTAGAACTGCAGTTCAAAGGTAACTCATGAGGTGAATATATATGAACCCAGGTAGCAGTTTCTCTTTAGGATTGAGAGGAGATGCAGGAAGATAATAAACAGACAGGACAGAAAAATAGTCAAATAAAAACAAGTTAGTTTTTGTACCTGCTGTTGCAACAAACAGACACCATTGAAGGTAATCAGAAGTGAGGAACAGAAAATGAAATAATTATTTTAATGTTTAGAGCGGCAGGAACTCTGAGAGGCTGCAGGCGCATCAGTGAGTTTGTGGCCGCTGCGCAGGGGGAGGGGGGAGAGGGCTGAAGCAGGGGGAGGGGGGAGAGGGCTGAAGCAGGGGGGGGGGGGGAGGGCTGAAGCAGGGGGAGGGGGGAGAGGGCTGAAGCAGGGGGAGGGGGGGGGGAGGGCTGAAGCAGGGGGAGGGGGGAGAGGGCTGAAGCAGGGGGAGGGGGGAGAGGGCTGAAGCAGAAACTACTGTTGTTAAAAGAAATGTGTTTAACTTTGAAAATGTGGGCGCAATTTTAATTGTCAAGAACTCCAGCGAACCAACCGGCAGGAACATTTTCTAGATTCATGAACATCTCTGGGTCCATGATCTACTTATGAACAACCCACTCTTGTAGAGCACCTTTCAGAGTCAGAGGACTCCAAAGCACTTTACCATGTAGCCACAGCTGGTCTGGGAGCGCTGACAGAGGTGAGACTGCCGAGCACAGGCAGCCCTGCTCCATCCGACCACCAGCAGCAGGCAAAGTGAGTTAAGTGTCTTGCCCAAGGACACAACAGCAGCATTCTCTGGTCAGAGCCGGGATCAAACCTGCAACCTTCTGATTACTGAACAACCCGCTCAACCTTCTGAGCTGCTGCTGCCCTAAACTTTACATTTACATTCATCTTTGCAGTTCTTTTATTTTCTGGGGCGCATCTATGTTTTGACCATGACTGATCATTTTCAGATTTTCCTGTTGATGTGGCGAGTCGGCCGTAACCATTCAGGTGTGCAGGCTGCAGGGGTGTGCTGTGCCCCTCCACTGCCAGGCTAAAGCCTCGTCCATGCTAAAAATCACTTCTTGAAAGAAACTGATAGTAAAAAAAAAGCCATGAGGTCACATGTAGACTTGAGTTTTGCTGCATTTGTTTTATTTTGAAAACTGCCTGACGTTTACACTGAAACTTTGTGATTTCCTGTCTAGCTCTATGTTTACTGCAGGAATTGACGTGGCACAGTGGTCTGCTTTTTGCCTAATTTACTCTTTACAACAGATGAGTGTGATTTTGTCTCTAGGAACTAAGTCATGATAAGTAGTATGTACTACCATGTTAGTTTGAACAAGTAGTTTTTCTTTTTGTGGTCCATGTAGAAATCTCATTGTTACAATAAATAATGTTGATTCAACTGAACAGAAAAACTGAAATTTGAGCCATTTGTGCATCTAGATTTTAAAATGATTTTTATAAATAACTGATCATATTTTATATTACATTTAGATTGTGTGGCATAAATCATCTGTTTTTATTTAACAAAGTGTTTTTTTTATAAAAACAAAACTCTGAAACAGTCAACATAAAAGAAATAAAAAGCTGCTTCAGGTCAGCAGGCTATCGCTGTCATGTAGGGTTAGGGTTAGCCAAGCCAACGAGTCAGTATGTGTGTAAAAAGTCTGTCTGGCCTAAATAATTCATTAGTTTTCATCAGCTTGAACACGACGACACTGACAACGTTCACATGATCATAACGTGGAGCAGAAAGCTGAAGAGCAGATGTAGCTAACTGTTGAAGCCACACAGGATAACCCATAGACATGTACGTAGACGACTCGTGGACTGGCGCTGTCTATTGGAGCTGCCGTAGTGGCTGGCCGCCATTTTAGATGGGTCTCCATTTGCCCCAGTTCATTCATTTCTACTGAGGAAGGTGTTTACCAACTAAGAAATGGACAGAAACGGCCGTAGTTGCTCACTCTGCATCTCTTTTTTCAGTCACTGCTCTGCATTGACTTTGGAGTGGAGGAGACTCATCCAATATGGCGATGACGCTGTTCCAGTGCCCAGTTGGGCATCTACATGTTCATATCTATGGGATGACCCACTTTAAAAACAAGTGAACCCCAAGACGTTTGTCACAGCCCAGTTCCATACAGTTCTCCTATTGGCTGAGTGGTTGCTAGGAGATTATACATCCAAGTTTGGAGAGAGAGCAGAAAAAATCTGAGCAGGGAACAGACTTGTGGGAGCAGTTTTGATGCGTGCAGAGAAAAAGTTTTCACGTGAGAAGACAATACCAGTGTAAGAAGGTTAAATCTGAGCGCAGAAACAAAGATGTGAAGGAGAACAGCGTATATTTGAAAGGGCGCAGACATTTTGAGTGCAAGCATTACACGTTTTGAGAGCAAAAAATTAAAATCTTCTCAAATTAACCCTCTGGAGGCAGGCATTGCAGGTTTGCAACGTTAAAACCTACCTACCTGGTTACTCCACATACGTATTTCATGAGCATTTTTTAACTCTGAAGTACCCCGAAGGACTTCAGTGTGCGTCCTTTTATCAGAACTTATTTTGGGCCTGAGAGGGTTAAAAAGTTGGTCTCTTGATATGAAATTCTGCTCTCAAATAGATAATTCAAGTGCTCATTTTGTGGCATTTTAATTCTTCCATACGACTCCACCTCCCATGACTGCAGCAACAGATTGCAGGTCCTCACAAGTGTCCGCTTGAACCTTGACCGCGTGTTTCGAGGCACAGACCTCTCTTTGCAATTGCTCCATTCTGCTGAGCAGAGCTGACGCATCCAGACTGCAATGCTAGGAGGCAGCTCATCCAGATGATGGGACACAAATCGCGGGATGTTTTCTCCACACTCCTTTAGCACTTTCAGACAGCTTTAAATATTATTCATTGCTTTTTGGTCACCTTCATGATTCACAAAACACTGTTTAGTAGCAGGACAAGGTTCATAGATGAGTTC
The DNA here is from genome assembly GCF_043380555.1 of Nothobranchius furzeri. NCBI lineage: Eukaryota > Metazoa > Chordata > Actinopteri > Cyprinodontiformes > Nothobranchiidae > Nothobranchius > Nothobranchius furzeri. The sequence continues at coordinate 43,742,658 of NC_091755.1, read as the reverse complement.
TTTGCACAAGCCGTGAGACTGATACATAAACTGTGCCCCCATCCCAATCCACAAACATTGTGATGTTCTCCAACACACAGCAGATAAATGCATTAATCTGACCCAATGATTCCCTTCTTTGTGAGATTTCTGTTGCTACTGTGTGTGTGTGTGTGTGTGTGTGTGTGTGTGTGTGTGTGTGTGTGTGTGTGTGTGTGTGTGTGTGTGTGTGTGTAATAGGGTCAATCTTTGTTTTAATTCAAGGACTTCTGAGTGACTGCATGCATATTTTTCCTGTCATGGCCTCCTTTCAGCAGTTATCCATTAGTTTGTCATTTCCTGTTTAAGTGCTGAAGGCATGCTGAAACTAATCCCAGCTGTCATGGCACTAGTCAGTGACTCGATACAACCTGCTGGGTTCCTTATATAGGAAACTTTTTACTGATTAGCTTAATGACCTGAACTCAGTTGGATGTTTATTTTGTGAAGTGCCTTGAGACAACTCTTGTTCTAATTTGGTTCTATATAAATTACCTGAATTTAATTTAGATTTTTTAAATGTTTTTTCTTTCCTTCATTAGCTTCCTTCGTGTCTGCCTGCAGGTCTTGTCTTGATTTCTGTCCAATTTTGTTGAAGCTTCTCTTTCACACATTTGTCTCATCTTCTTGCATCTTCTCTCATTCTTTCAAAAACTGAATTCTGGCATTCACACTTTGTTCCTCTGGAGCTCCATTTGAACTGAGCAGTCCAACATCAGCACACAACCACAAATATTAAAAACTGGGGCATGCAGCAATGAGAGTGTGGCAAAGTTTGAATTCTGCTGTGGTGGCACAATTACCCTTTGAATAATCCAGCTGCGGTGGGTATCATGGACTGGTTGTAAGTCATTGGGTGACGGTGGCACAGGAGTTAAGAGCTTGCCCCGTAATTGGAAGGTTGCAGGTTCGAGCCTCGCTCAGTCTGTCGCTGTCGTTGTGTCCTTAGGCAAGACACTTAACCCCCCTTGCCTGCTGGTGGTGGTCTGAGGGACCGGTGGCGCCAGTGGTCGGCAGCCTCGCCTCTGTCAGTGCACCCCAGGGCAGCTGTGGCTACATCGTAGCTCATCACCACCAGCGTATGGATGTGTGTGTGAATGGGTGAATGACTGATTGTGTTGTAAAGCGCCTTGGGGGGTTCCAGGAGTCTAGAAGGCGCTATATCAAATACAGGCCATTTGCCATTGGAAAGGACATCAATGTCCTCTGGGTCTCAACTTTACTCTGTTAGTTGTGAATTTCAGCCTTAACCGGGCTAAATGAGAGGCCAGGATGAGTCAGCTTTCACAAATCAAAGGATATTGTTCCCAACTGAAAGAAAGTGGATTTCTCTATTCACAGTCAGAGTAAGCCCCTTTCTCAAGAAACATTCTAATGGATGGATGGATGTTGTTCTCTATTAACTTACTCACCCTTTTGTTTCAAGTCTCACTATAATCCGGTCCGGTTGAGTGAACGCTGGCGCGTCTCGCTGCCGCTGCTCGCTGGCAAACAAACTTTTTGTGTTTTTTTTCTTCTTTTTTTACCCGAGTCACATCCCTGTGTCGGTGAAAACTCATTTTCACCTACCTGCTCAGCTTGCGTTCTGGTTGCACATCACCACCTCCCTGCTCCACTCCATAATGTGGTCCAGCAGGATTTCTGTGTGCCTCGCACTGGCCTGGATCATCCTGTCGCTCATTCTTCTTTCCGTGGATGGCCTTCTCCAGTACTCGGCGGCGGAGCTCTTCAACCTCCGCTTTCACTACTCCGGATCTCCACCACCAGCTCTGTGCCTCTTCCCCGGCATCACCTTACAGCCTCGCCGTCGGTATATCCATCGGGGGTCCCGGCGGAACCTCCATCTCGACGGCTCCAAAGGAATACCCTCCTTCTGGTCCACGACTAGCCGGCGGCTACCCAGGAATACCTGCCGAGCTGCCGACTCCAGCGTGTTAGCCCGGCTGGCTAGTCGGGCAAATGCTCCTGTCGCCAGGGACTTCATCACTGCTAATTTTGGTCTTCTCAACATTCGCTCCCTCTCTGGTAAAGGACATCTCCTCCAAGATACCATCAGTGACCATAAGCTAGACTTTCTTTGTCTGAACGAAACATGGCAACAACCCGGCGATTTCTCACAACTCAATGACTACTCCTCCCGGATTTGTTTATCTCTCCAAACCCCGTGGGTCGGGCCGCGGCGGTGGTCTCGCGATACTCTATCGCGAGACTTGGAAGGTCCTTCCCGTAAGCCTTCCTCCTCTCACCACTCTGGAATGCCTCGCCTGTCAACTCTCCGGCCCGACCCCCACAATAATTGTCACTGTTTATCGTCCCCCCAAGTTCAGCTCTGAGTTTTTAAATGAACTCTCTGCTCTTTTATCCCATCTGTCCTCCCTTTCCCCAAATGTAATTTTACTTGGTGATTTTAATATTCATATGGACAATATGGCCCTCCCCCTCAGCAAAGACTTCTCCTCATCTTTGGACAGCCTCAGTTTTCATCAATATGCCAATTTTCCCACTCACATTAAAGGTCACACCCTGGATTTAATCTGCTGCTCCGGCCTGACCCCCTCCAACTGTACAGCTGACCCGCTCCCTTTCACGGACCACTTCCTCATCTCCTTTTCTGTTCCCCTCCGTCTCTCCATCATCAAGTCACCACGTATCATTTCTTTTCGTAATATTAAGGACATTGATCTAGCCTCCCTGTCCTCCAGTTTTGCCACCCTGACCCCTAATTTGTCCTCTACTCCCGATGATCTTGTCATTCAGTACAATAACGGTCTGGTTTCTATCCTTAATTCATTTGCTCCCATCAAATCCCGCTCTGTACATTTTACTCGGTCTGCTCGATGGTTCACCCCTGCCCTACGCTCCTTGAAAGCTACCAACCGGAGGCTTGAAAGACTCTACAAGAAAACCGGTCTCACCATCCATAAAGACTTATATTCTGCTCAGATTTCTCCTACAAGGACTCCATCTCCCATGCCAAATCTCAGTATTACTCCGGTCTCATCTCGTCCAACTCCAGCAACACTAAGACATTATTTTCCATCATGAACAGCATTTTTCAGCCTCCCGACTCCTTACCCATCCATCTGTACTCTTCAGAAACCTGTAACTCTCTCCTTCAGTTTCTTAATGAGAAGGTCAATAGAATCCATCTCTCTTTACCTCATTCCTCCCCTCCCTCTCCTGATTTATTTGAACCCACCATTCCGTTCTCCTCCTTTGAACTTCCCCATCCCTCAGAAATATTAGATTACATCACCAAATCCAAACCTTCCACCTGTCAACTAGACCCTATTCCAACAGTTTTAGTTAAATCCTGCCTTTCCTCTCTGCTCCCTTTTATAACGGCCATTATTCCTTCCTCACTATCCTCTGGTACGGTCCCATCCCTATTCAAATCCGCTTCAGTCAGTCCTATTCTAAAAAAACCTGGTTTAGATCCCAATGATTTCAATAACCTGCGTCCCATTTCCCATCTTCCCTTCATTTCCAAAGTCCTAGAGAAAACTGTTGCATCTCAGCTCCATTCACATCTCACCCGCAATAACCTTTATGAACAGTTTCAGTCTGGCTTCCGTCCCCACCACAGCACAGAAACAGCTCTCATCAAGATCACTAACGACCTACTCATTGCTGCTGATTCTGATTTAATCTCTATTCTTATTCTCCTCGATCTGAGTGCGGCCTTTGACACCATTTCTCATCCCATCCTCCTCAATAGACTCTCTTCCTTAGGCATCACTCACACCCCCCTCAGCTGGTTTCAATCTTACCTTACTTGCCGCACTCAGTTCATCCAGTTAAAATCCTTTACCTCAGAACCCTCCCCAGTCAAGTCAGGTGTGCCCCAGGGCTCTGTCCTGGGGCCCCTCCTCTTCATAGTATATCTCCTCCCTATCGGCAAAATCTTCCGCAAATTCAATATCCAGTTTCACTGCTTTGCGGATGACACCCAGCTCTACATTTCCAGTAAGCCCAACTCAACTCTCCCACCATCCTCCCTTACACTCTGCCTCTCTGAAATCAAATCATGGTTCACCTCTAATTTCCTCAAACTCAACGGCAATAAAACTGAACTTCTTCTAGTTGGAACTAACTCCACCCTCTCAACATCTGACAGCTTTTCTTTAACTATTGACAGCGCCACAGTCTCCCCCTCACCTCACGTCAAGAGTCTGGGTGTCATTCTCGACAGCTCACTTTCTTTTCAGGCTCACATTAATAACTTAATTCGGTCAGCATACTTCCATCTACGTTCCATTACCCGTCTCCGTCCCTCACTGACCCCTCACACTGCCGCCATTCTCGTCCACAGCCTCGTCACCTCCCGTATCGACTATTGCAATTCACTTCTTTATGGTCTCCCCAACAAACTCCTTCATAAACTGCAACTGGTCCAGAATTCAGCAGCCCGTATTATCACCAGAACCCCTTCCTTTCACCACATCTCCCCGGTTCTCCAGCAGCTTCACTGGCTCCCAGTTAAATTCAGGTCCATCTTCAAAATTCTCCTCCATACCTTCAAAGCTATCCACAAACTCTCTCCTCCATATATCTCAGACCTTATAAGTATTCACACCCCATCCCGTTCACTCAGATCTTCTTCTTCCATCCATCTTGCGGTTCCTTCTGCCTGTCTCGCTACCATGGGGAGCAGAGCTTTCAGCCGCTCTGCTCCTCGACTCTGGAACTCACTTCCCCCAGACATCAGGAACATCGACAGTTTTACCCTTTTCCAATCAAAACTCAAAACGCACATGTTTAAATCTGCTTACAACCTCTGATTTTATCGAACTGTTTCTCTCTTTGTTTTTTCTTGTTTGGGTTTTATTATTGTTTTATTGTATTTTATTACGTGTTTTCTGTAAAGTGACCTTGGGTGTCCTGAAAGGCGCTTTGAAATAAAATGTATTATTATTATTATTATTATTATTAATCACATTTCCTGAGTCTGTCTAGAAATTCTTATATAATTTTCTTTCCATACATCCTTCCTCTGTTTCTTCCTCAAAACTATAAACAGACACAATATTTAAGTTAATTTGAAGGACTCATAAGCAGTTAATTTTGCTAGAAGATAAGTTTGTTGATTTGTCCCAGAATCAGGTCAGAACTCACATCCTCTCACTGAAAGGCTCCGTGTGTGTGTGTGTGTGTGTGTGTGTGTGTGTGTGTGTGTGTGTGTGTGTGTGTGTGTGTGTGTGTGGTGCAGCAGGTTGTATGTATTTAACAAGTTAAAACAAAAGATAAATGGTTCAGTAGAATCAAATATTCCATGCAAAGCATATTTCCATCTATCCAGCCATCCATGATCAACCACTTATCTGGGGCAGCAGTCTAAGCAGGCAGGCCCAGAATTCCCTCTTCTCAGCCACTTGGGCCAGCTTCTCTAGGGGAATCCCAAGGCTTTCCCTGGCTAGGTGAGAGACATATTCCCTGCAGCATTTTCCAAAATCATACAGGCTAACCCTAACCAAACCCACAATTGTGCAGAGTGCATGATACCCTTGTGTGACGGCAGTTCTTGAGTGGTCCAGAGGGAAAGCAGCCAGAGTGTTGAGTTCACCGGACATTGTGGCTACAGGAATCTCAAAGTGGTAGCTCCCTTTGAATTCAGATTTCACTGGCCATAAGATGCTACAAGGGTCTGCAACTTAGACGTTCCATGTCTGAAGCTTTAGTGTCTGATAAGGATGCACAATATTATCGGTTACAGATAATTATCGGCCGATAATAGACAATTATGACGTCTTACTAATAATTCAGATAATTAAAGATCCACAGATAAAATGGACCCATAATATAAAGCTCAAACTGCGCACTCGCACTTTGGTTTTCCACCTAACAATCCTGTCTTTACGTCTCCTCCTCACCCCCGCCCATCCTGCAAGATTCTGTCGCATGTAAGTGATGTAGCAGATCAGCGACTGCAAGTCAACACACTGGATCAACATGGCGGTGAATTCACCTGTGTGGGTTTTCTATAGCGGGTCCGAGAAAGATGATTCACTTGCTGTTTGTAACGCTTGTTCAGCAAAAGAGCCTCGAGGGGGTAAAGAGCAAGCTACAACACAACAAATCTTATAAGTCACTTAAAAACCAGACACTGCGACAATGTGGAAGGAATATGAAGCTACCACCAGTGCTAAGGCTAGCGCTGTTCCTGACAACAAACTGAAAGCCTCTAGAGTGGTAACTATTGGCAAGGCATTTGATAAATGTAAGAAGTTCAATAAGAATGACCCACGAGCTAAGGGGATTAACGACAGAATCATGGAACTAATAGAATTTGCCAACCAGCCATTTTCTTTTGCAGAGGACCTGAGCTTTCAGCAGCTAATTCACTTTTTGGAGCCACATTATGAAATACCCAGCCGTCGCTACTTTTCAGACACGTGTCTACCAGATCTGTACCAGGTTCTTGCAACACACATTCATAGCTTGCTTGAAAAAAATGCGAAACACATCAGCGTTACCACGGACATATGGACTTCTGATGTTAGTCAGGTGAGCATGCTAAGTATGACAGCTCAATGGCTAGATGAAGAATACAACATGCACAGGGCCACGCTCCACTCACTCCCTGGATCTCACACTGCCCAAGCAATCAACAAGACCTTTGAAAACATGTGTCAGCGCTGGAATATAGGGAAGGAGACTGTGCGTGTTGTGCTGCGCGACCGTGCATGAAACATGATCAAGGCAAGGGAGTTGTGTGGGGTTGCCAGCCTGGGCTGCATGGCCCATACTTTACTGCTCACAGTAAACAAAGCTGTCCTAAGTCAAAGGACTGTATCTGGCTGTATTGTTATAGGGCATAAAAGTGTTGACCATTTCAAGCACTTACAAGTAGCCACTTCAGCTCTGGCAGTTACACACAAGACTTGGAATAACACCGGCAGGTCTTCAACAACATGTGCCCACTCGATAGAATTGCACATTTTATATGCTCAGGAGCATTTTGCAGCAAATGTAGGCACTTGCAGCATATGGAGTTGACAATAAACTTCCCGCAACACTGAGCCCATTGCAATGAACCCTTATTGAGAACATGCTTACCATTCTAGATCCGTGTGAGCAGCTGACGAGAGACATAAGCAGAGCCACTGCTACAACTGCTGATGTTATTCCTGCAGTTCAAGCTTTGAAACGCCTTTAAACAAAGACTGTTCCCACAGACCACAGTGAGAAAACATCTGAGCTCACTGTTAGAAGCTGTTAACAAACAAACTCGCCTCTGTCAGTGCGCCCCAGGGCAGCTGTGGCTACATCGTAGCTCATCACCATCAGTGTGTGAATGTGTGTGTGAATGGATGAATGATACACTGTAGTGTAAAGCGCTTTAGAGTCCTTACTCTGAGAGGAGCTATGCAAGTGCGTCTCATTTATCATCTATCATTTGTCACATTGAAGCGGAACCATTGTACCTACTGGCAACCATTTTGGACACCAGATACAAAGACTGGTACTTCACTACAAACAAGCAACAGGCGAAAGAAATGCTACAGGAACAGTTGGAGTCCAGCCTGGATACTTGTGATTCACTATGTAAGTTGTTTTTTTTCACAAATTGCTTTTTAAATAAATAAGCGTGTATTAAACATTTTTAGAGGACCTAAATAGAGCTTAATTGCAGGTTGTGTTATAAATTGGCATAAGCGGTGAAATAAAAATCCTTGTTTTTGTGTCCCAGCACAGTCCAGAACAACCAAAGGTACAGACGACCAAAGCTGATGGGAAGTTCAACTTCTCTCCTTGATATGTTGACATGTATGCTGAAATCCTTAAAAGAAAATGATGATGGCACTCAACGTGCAGGGCTGAGCGATACTGTTTTAGAGGTACATTCTCTTTTTTTTTACTTACATTTTACTGAAAAACTGACTGACTGAACTTAAAAATATTTCAATTTTAGATGCAGACATGTCTCTCTGAGTCTACACTACCAAGGAGCCCAGAGAACCCACCTGAAAACCGCGAGAAGACCATGACACCACTGGAGTACTGGAACAGCAGCAAGTATCGTTTCCCAGACCTGGCACAGCTTGCACGCAAATCCTTATCCACCCCCTGCACTAGCATTGATAGCGAGAGTTTATTTTTTTCTGCTGCTGCAAATGTGCTGGATGAGAAAAGAAACGGACTAAGCTGTGACAAAGCAGAGATGCTGCTTTTTGTCAAGAAAACCTCCCACTGATCTGACCCCAGTTAATAAAGGAAAAATCAATGAAATGTAGACCCAGGACATGTTGGAGGGACCATGTCTCTCACCTGGCCAGGGAACGCCTTGAGATTCCCCTGGAGTAACTGGCCCAAGTGGCTGGGGAGAGGGAAGTCTGGGTCTCTCGACTCAGGCTACTGACCCCTCGACCGGACTCCGCATAAGCGGATGGGAATGGATGGATGGCCGGATGGATGAATGAATGAAATGTAGCTGTTGTTCTGTGCCTTTTTGGCATTCTGATTTGTAAGGACATGCTGCTGTTATGTTTGTGAAAAGTGCAGTTTGTTAAGTTTTATAAGACTTAGCTAGTAGCCATTTATTTTGCACTTAAGTTGAAGTCTAAGCATGCACTTTATTACAAGACTAAGCAATATTTACTTTATTTGAAAAGTAAACAAGTATTATATTTGAAAAATAAACATTTTATTTGAAGAGTAAGCAAGGACTTTTTGCACTTTTATCTAAGCGAATAATTTTTTGTATTGAGAAAATGCATGTGTTGCATTATTTAAGAGAAACTCTTATTTGTTCTGGCAATTGTAATGATCCTTCACTGTTGACAGACTATCAAAGCATGTCATTTATGCGGAAAAACCAAAATAAACCATAATGAACAAGAGTCTGCTTCTAGACCTGCAGAAAGAGAGAAGAAAAAAAATGGGACACAGCAGCAATACATCAGGAGCAAGCTATCACTGCGTCAACTTGATGAAGAAATATAAAATCAACATTGTTTAACTGAACAATCAATCAATCAAAGCTTTATTTATAAAGCGCCTTCCGCAACCCTGTCAGGAAGCCCAAAGTGCTGAACATGGTTCAGTAGAAGGTGAATATATTGAATAAATAAAAAATAAAAGCAATTCAAATTACAAAATAGGTGAAACATTCTGGTACAGGACAAATGTGTAAAACAATGGATTGAGTGAACCAATGAAAACTGAAATAAATTCAACATAAAAGAGGGCCAAACTCAAACATGTTCAGGAAACACCAAGCGGAGGAGGTGGGTTTTTAGGTGACTCTTAAAGACTGGCAGAGAAGGGGACAGCCTAACTGAGGGTGGCAACTGGTTCCAGAGTGATGGTGCTAGGACTGAGAAAGCCCGGTCCCCATGGGTACGACACCTAGAACGAGGGACAGCGAGAAGGCCTTGGTCAGAGGAGCACAGAGCACGTGATGGGGAGTGTCTGTTCAGGAGTGTAGCTAGATAGGGGGGGACCACCACCCTGGAAGAAATCGTACACAAAGACGAGGAGTCTGAAGTGTGAACGATAGCAAATCGGAAGCCAGTGCAGGGAGGCCAGAACCGGACTGATGTGGTCCCGTTTCATGGTCCCAGTCAGGAACCTGGCTGTGCTGTTCTGCACAACCTGTAGGCGACGCAGTGATGACTGACACAACCCTGCATATAGAGAGTTGCAGTAGTCAAGCCTAGAAATTACAAAGGCATGCAGTACCCGCTCCAGGTGGGCTCTCGACAGCATATGCTTGATTTTAGCAAGGCGTCTCAGGTGAAAGAAACTGGACCAGATCACAGAACTGATGTGAGCATCAAATTTAAAGAGCAAGTCACCCCCTACAAGAAACTTACTTCACTCCCTCTTCATGTTTGAAAAATGCAACAAATGCTGTTGCCTAGCAGACCGAGAGGGCGGAGACACTAACAAATACACACACACACAGGCTCACAACGGCATTGTGACATCATAATGTACCAGTTTACATCGTAGCATACCTCTTAGCCAATAGCGGTGGCAGATTTAAATTCAAATACATTGCAGAGTTTTTACCTGACAATGGCACAACACTGCCAGTTTTCGGCAGAATATTTAAATTTTAACTAAGATGCACTGAAATGCCAAATTATTGACGACACGTGTCTGCAGCACGATTAGACACTCGTTTATTTAGTTTATCAGCAAAAAAAAGTTGATTTGGGGGTGACTTGCTCTTTAAGTCCAGCATCAAGTTTCACCCCCAAACTGGTAACAACTGGTTTTGAGTAGGGAGAAAGAGGGCCAAGATCAACGTAACGACCCACATTCCTGCTGTCGGGGTGAAAAACAATGAGCTCTGTCTTTCCCTCATTCAGATGTAGATAGTTGGCCATTAGCCAAGACTTCACCTCATTATTACAGGACACAAAGGACTGGATAGAGTGACCTTTCTCCTGACACAATGGAGAGTAAATCTGGCAATCGTCAGCATAGAGATGGAATGATAGACCATGTTTACGAAAGATTGACCACAGAGGTAGCAGAAGAATGGCAAACAAAAGAGGACCAAGGATCAATCCCTGCGGCACCCCCCAGCAGAGCCCCTCCCAAGATGAAAAAATATCACACGGTTTAAGACAGAATGTCCTGTTGTGGAGTTACGATCTAAACCAGTCCAGAGCAGACCCTTTGATCCCAACCCATCGTTCCAAGCGATCGAGTAGAATCGCGTGGTCAACTGTGTCGAAGGCTGCCGTCAGATCTAACAACAGAAGCACCACAGATGTACCCTGATCTAGTGATAGATAGATGTCATTTAGGACCCTCAGTAGAGCTGACTCTGTGCTATGGCCAGACCTGAACCCTGATTGAAAAACCTCAAACACATCAGAGTCAGCTAAATGTGAGACCAGCTGCTGATAAACGACTTTCTCAAGCAGTTTTGATGTAAAGGCAGGGTAGAGATAGGCCTGTAATTTGCGATCACAGAGACATCAGCACCAGGTTTCTTCAGGGTCGGTCGAATAACTGCTGCTTTCAAAGCAGCTGGGACCACACCTGTGCTGAGGCTCCCATTGATAATCTGACCAAGTGAAAGGCCAAGACACGGAAAGGCAGCCTTCCAGAGACGAGGCGGCAGAACGTCAAGTGGAGAGCCAGATGGCTTCTGCCTCGCAACTAGCTTACTCAGCTCAGAGTATGAAACAGTATTGAGGGAGCTCAGGGTGGGTGGTGATGGAGGAACTGGAACAGGGTCAATAGAGTTACCAGAAATAGCTGCTCTAATGCCTGATACTTCAATCACACGATAATAAATCACAGTGCATTTAGTGCCAATCACAGCCTTAAGACATGTGTTGAACGTGCCCAAGTCCATACTTATGAGAGCACCATGTGAGCACCTGTGTGTGTACACGTGCTTTTTTATGTAAGGTTTCGCTATAGGAGCGTCCAATAGAGAGTGTGAGGGGCCACAGATCTGCCCCCTAAAGATGTGCAGGAGATGGAGGGAGCTCCAGGTCACAGAGATCCAGGAGCTGCCCCAGAGCACAGGAACCCCAGGGAGACTGTGACCAGAACAACCCCTGCCCCCCTCGAGAGGTGCAAAGGATCGCCCCCCCCCCCCCCCCCCGGGGGGGGGGGGGGGGGGCACAACCAGCAGCCAGCAGAGTCCCGGGAGATATCGGCGGCAAGCCCACAGGCCCGCCCGCAGCCTCCCACCCCCTAGCCGGCCGAGCCCGGGACCCAGCGATCCGGGGTCCCAGGGGCGACCACCCCCGCCAGGGACCTAGCAGAATCCAGGGACCCAGACCCCACCAGGCAGCCACCGGGATTGGTCAGGCAGCTGCCAAAAATCTTAAACTCCCTGACCCGGGAGCCACGACCCAGGCAGACCAAGTCACCGTACACCAGGTGTGGCAGGGAGAGGGGGGATGAAATTTGTATTATCAAAAGATGTCCCAGGAGAAGGGAGGAGTCAAAGGCCCCACCTGACATATACAGTCATACACAAACATAGTCACACACTCCCTCCCTCATGCTCACACATACACATTCAACCAAAGACTTACAAAAATGCACCCTGGACACCCACTCATGCTCCCCACACACACCCTATTCACTCTGGTCCTGGCACTGCTGCACATGGGGTACAACCATTACTGGTTCCCAGATTTCGACCCTTTCTGCTGGGTAAGCCCCCACCCCGACCCCAACCCCCCCACCCCCAATGCTGAACACAGAAACCCACCACCCCAGACCCCAACTGTACGGCCGGATCTCCCTCCTAGCCTCCAGCCCCGTGAAGCCAAGCGACAACAGAGGTGTGCTTAGACCCCTAGTCTCCTTCCGCAAACTGAGGGATTGGGAAGTGATCCCTGTTTTAATCAACTGTTTGTTGACAAATTTAGACAAATTAAAATTTGACAGGTTTAAAGGCATTACCAAATACCTCAGTGTAACACTAATGATTATACAACAGTTAGTTCTGACCGAGTGATTTGATTGGCCAAAAGACTTTCCAAGATTTTTCCATATACCTTTCATATTATTCCTATTATCTTCTCATTTTTATTATAAAATTCTCTCTTAGCTGCTCTTAAAATATTTATTAACTTATTTTTATATTTCTTGTATTTACTTTCTGTCTCCTTGGTTCTTTGTCTTTTAAATTCACTGTAAAGAGTATTTGCCTTTTTACAGGCTTTCTGTAATCCCACTGTTATCATCCTTGGATAACAGTAGTATATTATGCACCTTTTGTGTCTGTTTTTTGTGATATTTTCAGATAATTAGTTACTTTCTGACATGTTTTCTCTTTCTGTACTGTATTCAGGGGTTGTGGTCATCGCCTTTGTGGTCTGCTTGCTGCCCTATCACGCTCGCCGCCTCATGTTTTGCTACATCTCTGACTGGTCGGAGTGAGTGACAATATTGTTTCAATCCTTCGTGCATGGAGCATTTTATCACGGCTAATAACATAAATGTAGGAATGCACATACACTGACCTTACAAGAATTTAATATATTCATTTGGAACAAAGCAAAGGAGATCAGATTGTTATTTCATTGACGGATTGAAACATTTATTTGAAAATAAGATATCACATTTTACAAACAATGAACACAGGATAAGAAATATACAAATTAATGAAAATCAGTCTTTGTCCAAAGAAAGTGGAAGAAGCCATCCATCTAGTTGCCTTTGCTTATCTGGTGTCTGGTGGTTGCAAAAGCAGCAGTGTAAGCAGAGCAGCCTGGACTTCCAAACCACTTGTACCAGCTCCTCCGGGAATAATCCAAGGCATTCACATGCCAGTCAAAAAAAAAAAAAAAACAGCCCCTCCAGAATGTGCTGGGTGTTCCTTTAGGTCTCCTCCTGGTTGGATGGGCCTGGATAACCTCACAAGGGAGGACTCAAGGAGGCATCCTAACCAGATGTCCGATCCACCTGAATTGGCTTTGCTGGATGTATAAGAGCAGTGAATTTACTCTAAGCCCCTCCCAGATGACTGAGTTTCTCACCCTATCTCTAAGGGAGAGCCCAGACACACCTCGGAGAAAACTTATTTTGGCAGTTTGTCCCATCGATCTCATTCTTTCGGTCACTACCCAAAGACCGTGACCATAGGTGAGGTTCGGGACATAGAGGGATCTTTCTGGCTAAACACTCTCTTAACCAGGACATACTGGTACAATGCCTGCATCACTGCAGATGCAGCACCAAGCTGCCTATCAATTTTGTGCTTCTTCATTCTCTGCCTCACTTGTGAACAAGATCCGTAGATACTATGGATGCACGGACAAGACATTCTTAACCTTTTCCAACTCAAGACCATGGTCTGAGATTTAGAGGAGCTCATTCTCTTCCCAGCTTCTTCACACTTGGCTACGAACCACTCCAGTGGAGGCTGAAGATCAGGTTCTGATGGAACCAACAGGATCACATCATCTGCAAAAAGCAGAGACCTGACTATATCCCACCCCTTTGCGTCACAATACAATCCACCTCAAATATACAACGTACATATTTTATGTAAAGTCACAGGTTCTTTACTTCTGTAATAAATCTAGTCAAAGTACCGTACTGACCCGAATATAAGATGAGGTTTTTGCTAAAGCAACTCCGAGACTGGGTCAAGCAATGGCTTAGGAACCCCAGCTCTTGAACTTACATTTTAAAAAAAGTATTCCACTTTTTAAACATAATTTTAGCTAAAGTTATTCTGAGACACTGTAGAAGTGTCTGAGTTAACTTCTAACAGTTTCACAGTTTGTTTATTTCCACTTGGCAACTTCATTTATCTTTAATTCTCAACACAACCATCAACACAAACTTCCAAGTGACAAAAAGGGGAGGAAAAAGAAAAATCTTAAATGACTTCTATTAATACAAAACAATTAACAATATGGCCTTAAACACCATCAAACATATATTTCTTTTCTTTGCAAACAATGTCACAGTTAAATCATAACCATATCCATGGTCAAAAACTTATTAAATCATAGGATTTTATCATTTTCTCCCTATAAATTTTCTTAAATGAATCAGTGGTGGAACATTTTTTCAAGTCGCCATCCAAGTAATTCCATAATTTTATTCTATATCGTAATACACATTTGCTAACATGTTGTTCGTGTAAATATTCTTTTGAACTCAGACTTCTTTCTAATTTTTTCATCACTTGGGATCAAAACAAAAACTTCTGTAATTTCACTGGAAGTAAAATTATTTTTGTCTTGAACATAGTAAAGTATTTAAATTAACCAAATTTTGGATTGAATAAACAATCTATTAGTATGTTTTTTTGCAGCTAGTTTAGAGTATTTGCTGCAATGGACTGGCTCTCTGTCCAGAGTTTACCCCGCCTGATTGCCCATTGACCACTGGAGATAGACCCCCCCCCCCCCCCCCCCCGACCCTATGTGGACAAGCAGGTTCAGCAAATGGATGGATGGATTAGCATTTGTTTTATATGTATTGCCCCACCTAATGAATGACCTGTGTCAGAGCTTGGTCCGCTTTGCCAGCAGTAAGTCGTACTTGTCCGCAATGTTAGTTGGACTCTGCCAAATCTGTCCTTTGTCACAGATTCTGTTCATAACATTTATGGAAAGGATTTCTAGGAGCAGCCAAGGTGTTGAGGGGATCTGTTTTGGTGGCCTGAGGATCGGGTCTCTGCTTTTTGCAGATGATGTGGTCCTGTTGGCTTCATTAGAACGTGATCTTTAGTTTCCACTGGAGCAGTTTGCAACCGAGTGTGAAGCAGCTGGGATGAGAATCAGCTCCCCTAAATCTGATACCATGGTATAGATTCGAAAAAGGGTAGAATGCCTTCTCCAGGTCAGGGATGAGGTCCTGCCTCAGGTGCAGGAGTTGAAGTATTTCGGGGTCTTGTTCACGAGTGAGTGAAAGCTTGAGCGTGAGATTGACAGGCAGATTGGTGCTGCATCTGCAGTGATGCAGGCGTTGTACCGGTCTGTCGTGGTGAAGAGAGAGCTGAGTCAGAAGGCAAAGCTCTAGATTTACCAGTTGATCTACGTTCCTACCCTCACCTATGGTCATGAGCTTTGGGTAGTGACCAAAAAAACAAGATCACGAATACAAGCGGCTTAAATTAGTTTTTTCCGCAGACTGGCTGGGCTCCCCCTTAGAGATAGAGTGAGAAGCTTGTTCACCCGGGAGGGGTTCTGAGTAGATCCTCTGCTCCTCCACATCGAGAGGAGCCAGTTGAGGAGCTCGGGCATCTGCTAAGGATGCCTCCAGAACTCCTGCCTGATGAGTTTTTCTGTGCACGTCCAACTATGAGGAGACCTAAGGGAAGACCCAGGCCATGTTGGAAGGACTATGTCTTTCACCTGGCCAAGGAATGCCTTGGGGGTTCCCCCGGAAAAGCTGGCGCCCAAGTGGCTGGTGAGAGGGAAGTCTGGGCCTCTTGACTTAGGCTGCTGTCCCCACGACCCGACTCCAGAAAAGCGGAAGAAAATGGATGGATGGACAGATGTAATGCCCAACACCTTTATACAATAAATCAAAAATGGAACAATAAATGAGTAATATAACTCTGAGATAGTATGGAAGTTATTGTTGTTTGCTGTTTAAGTTTAATTCAGATAGACATGAAATGTACAGCATAATTACATAAATATAAACAGTGATAATGAAAGTCAGGATAAAAAATCCGACTATTTCTGTACTTCATTTTGATTCATTGGAATTTCATGTTTTCCCATATTTGGCAAGTTTGGATGCACCCACCCCCACCCCCACCCCCCACTTTTCATTCCATGCCATTGGGGATCAGCAACCCCAAACACTGGCCAAGCAACAGTACAGCACCTGCTAGTAAAAAGGAAATCCTGGAGCTGCCCATGAAAGTGGGGGAAGTTAAAAAACTACCAATGCAGAGTTATGGTGCACATTTTAAGAAGATGGTGGACAATTCAGCAGAGGTGTTAAACATTGCATACATGGTTGCATTGGATGGCAGTGATTGCAATCAGATTGGTCCTAGGTGCTCTCATAGAGTTATACTTTTTTATTTATTTATTTATTTTCAAATTTGGACCCTACAATGCATTTCAATAGGCACCGGGTTTGCATGCCCAAATGCGATTTCGTAATACGCAGTGATGTGTGCTCAGAGCGGGACCACCAGACCGATGTCGACATTATGACTGAAAACTTGAACTTCATCGTGTCATTGAGGGATTTACCATTCAGTCGTCAAAGAAAAGAATTAGGACCACTCAGACCAAATTTAAATATCAAGCAGATATCAAAGAAAGGGGATAAAACATACTGCCACGGATTTTCCTGGAGCTGATTTGAGGAGAACAGAGCGTCAGCCACTTCACATCCAGCTATGTTTTGACCGGCGACTGCTGTCTTCATCAGAAGTGTCACAGATGTTTGTATGACATGTCTTTATCAGCTATTCTTCTGGTGGGCATGACCAAGCCTGATCTGTCAGATCTGCTGTGTCAGTCACACCGACCCCCCCACTGGCTGGTCTTTGAAGAAGTAAATCCCATGTGTGAGACAGCTGATTGTCATGAGCTGAACTCAGAAGACCCGTAATGACGCCAAACACAGTAAAATATATTTAAAAAAGTATTTTATTTAATGTGGAGTTACCAGGTGGGCGAGGCTGGAGACAGAGTAGGAGAGAAGGCGAGGGTCAAAACCAGATAGATCCGTGAATGCTACAATGAGCAGGCAGGAGGCAGAATCCAGAGAATGGGCTGAGGTCGAGAATCCAGGTAGTCAGAGGCAGAGACAACAATCCAAGCAGGGAGCAGGCACTTGGGTTGGTCAAGGAACAGAAACGAGGTCAGGATCTATGGTACAGGCAGAGGTTGGAGTGCTGGAGAATTTACTGGCGCGAAGTCTTCAATAATCTGGCAGCGACTGGATAGCTGGATGGTTCTTTTATAGCAGGGGAAGCAGGTGTGTGAGATGAGCTGAGGAGTCAGGAGCAGGTGAAGTGGATGAAGCTGATGACAGGAACAGGTGAGAAGAATGGAGTTGATTGTGGTTGCCAGGGGAAACAGGGCTTGTCAGGAGCTTGGTGAAGGGACCAGGTGAGCTGAATGAAGGTTAAATGAGGAGGCAGAGGAGGGTGAAGGATGGGAGTCATGACAGAACCCCCCCCCCCCTCAAAGGTGGATTCAAGACGCCTACATGAAACCAAAGCAGGGCGGGAGGAGGGGGACCAGGAGGGAGGGCCAGAGCAGGGCGGGGGGAGGGGGACCAGGAAGGAGGGCCAGAAGAGTCTGGGGGGCCGGCTACGGGGAACGAGGAGCCGGGACTGCAGGAGTCTGGGAGGGCGGCGATGGGGAACCAGGAGCCGGGAGTGCGGGAGTCGGGGGATAGAGGACACTGGAGGATGAGGACTAAGAGGGGACTCTGGACTAAGACTAAGAGGGGACTCTGGGCTTAGACGAAGAGGGGACACTAGAGGAGGATGACTAAGAGGGGACACTAGAGACTGAGGGGACGTAGACTGTGACTGGTGGGGACATAGACTCTGTGACTGGTGGGCACATAGACTCTGTGACTGGTGGGCACATAGACTCTGTGACTGGTGGGCACATAGACTCAGTGACTGGTGGGCACATAGACTCTTGTGGGGACACTTGAGACTGGAACGCTGGGGATGTAGACACTTGTGGGGACACTTGAGACTGGAACGCTGGGGACGTAGACACTTGAGACTGGAACACTTGAGACTGGAACACTGGGGACGTCGAGACTTGAGACGTGGACGTCGACTCCGGGACTTGAGACGTGGACGTCGACTCCGGGACTTGAGACGTGGACGTCGACTCCGGGACTTGAGACGTGGACGTCGACTCCGGGACTTGAGACGTGGACGTCGACTCCGGGACTTGAGACGTGGACGTCGACTCCGGGACTTGAGACGTGGACGTCGACTCGGGAACAGGAACCTCCGACTCGGGAACAGGAAGGACTGGAGCCTCTTGGACGGGCTGGACTGGAGCCTGTGCATCCTCTTGGACCACCGCCAAAGCAGGATGCGATGCGTCCTCTTGGACCACCGCCGGGACAGGATGCGATGCGTCCTCCGGGACCACCGCCGGGACAGGATGCGATGCGTCCTCCGGGACCACCGCCGGGACAGGATGCGATGCGTCCTCCGGGACCACCGCCGGGACAGGATGCGGTGCGACCTTCGGGACCACCGCCGGGACAGGATGCGGTGCGACCTCCGGGACCACCGCCGGGACAGGATGCGGTGCGACCTCCGGGACCACCACTGGGACAGGATGCGAAGCGACCCTCGGGACCACCGCTGGAGCAGGACAGACGGAGGTGGAACCCCTGCTGGACATGGATATGGTGTGGACCCTGGGACCACCGCTGGACATGGATGCGATGCGACCCCGGAAACTACCGCTGGACCTGGACAGGCGGAGCCTCTCGGACAGACGAAGGTGGAATCTCATCTGGACGAGGATGTGGTGCGGCCTCTGGGACCACCGCTGGACTGGGGCAGGCGGAGCCTCTTCAAAAGGCGGAAGTAGGAACCCCACTGAGCATGGATGCGGTGAGACTCCTGGGACCACCGTTGGACATGGACGCGGTGCGTCTCCTGGGACCACTGCTGGACATGGACGCGGTGCGCCCCCTGGGACCACCGCTGGACGTGGTCGTGGTGCGTCTCCTGGGACCACCGCTGGACGTGGATGGGATGGAGGGACTTGAGGCTTGCTTGAGCGGCGTTGCTACAAAACCTTGCGTCTGTGAAGGCCATGAACTAGTAGAAGGTCACCGGGACTGCCACTGTTGCGTTGTCAGAAACCCGCTGCGCAAGACGGCCACAGCAGGCCTGGACGGAGGAGTGGAACCTCTGCGTGGCAGTGGCCTGATGGCCAGCCACGTTCCCCAGAACGGTGACTCCTGCTCCTTCTCTAGTTCCAGGAATTCCAGGAGCGTGAGATATTCCAAGACAGGTATGAAGAAAGAAAAAAAAATACTCCCAAGTGCTGTGTCGGCGTCAGGTCAGACTTTTGGCCAGATTATTCTGAACTCAGAAGACCCGTAATGATGCCAAGCACAGTAAAAATATATAAAAAAATGTATTTTATTTATTGTGGAGTTACCAGTTGGGCGAGGCTGGAGACAGAGTGGGAGAGGAGGCGAGGGTCAAAACCAGATAGATCCGTGAATGCTACAATGAGCAGGCAGGAGGCAGAATCCAGAGAAGGGGCTGAGGTCGAGAATCCAGGTAGTCAAAGGCAGAGAAAACAATCCAAGCAGGGAGCAGGCACTTGGGTTGGCCAAGGAACAGAAACGAGGTCAGGATCTTTGGTACAGGCAGAGGTTGGAGTGCTGGAGAATTTACTGGCGGAAAGTCTTCAATAATCTGGTAGAGACTGGATAGGTGGATGGTTCTTTTATAGCAGGGGAAGCAGGTGTGTGAGATGAGCTGAGGAGTCAGGAGCAGGTGAAGTGGATGAAGCTGATGACAGGAACAGGTGAGAAGAATGGAGTTGATTGTGGTTGCCAGGGGAAACAGGGCTTGTCAGAGCTTGGTGAAGGGACCAGGTGAGCTGAATGAAGGTTAAATGAGGAGGCAGAGGAGGGTGAAGGATGGGAGTCATGATACTGATAGGCCCCGTCTTCTCTGTTCATGTTCCACTGTTCCTGTCTCCTTATTTCTATAGCCTTCCTGATCCAGTGTTTGAACCGGTTGCTTTCTGTGTTGGTAATTTTTCCCTGATCCCAGTCTAGAATGTGATTGTTATGTTTTCAATGAAAATAAGTGAAGATATTTGCGGTATTAAAGTATTTTTCCGGAGTATTTCTCTTATCTTGTGGCACCATCTAGTGGCTGACATATCACAAAAATTGTCTCTTGATCCATTTTTTTAAGATGGCGACTTCACGTCTCTTATTTATAAATGTCCTTCTGTAATCAACAAACTGAGCTAAAACACTTTTTTTTCCGAGTATTATTCTCATGTCATGTTGTGTTTTCATATATTTTTATATTTTAAACACTTGTCTGAAAAGTTCATCAACTCTGCAACAGCCAAGGTATTGCTTAAGTTTGAAGCATGTAAGCGGTTATCTAATGCTATTGGTTAGTTTTGGTTGGTGCTCAGTTTCCTATTGCATGGAGCTCTGCGGGGCAGGTGTTGCTGTGTGTGTGTGTGTGTGCGTGTGTGTGTGTGTGTGTGTGTGTGTGTGTGTGTGTGTGTGTGTGTGTGTGTGTGTGTGTGTGTGTGTGTGGCTGCTTATACTGAGCCAGGATTCTCTGGAGGTTTCTTCCTGTTAAAAGGGAGTTTTCCTCTCCACTGTCACTGCATGCTTGCTTAGTATGAGGATTGCTGTAAAGACTCTGACACTAGTCAGTGACTCGATGCAACCTGCTGGTTTCCTTATATGGTAAACATTCTACTGATTGGCTTAATTGGCTGTGGGAGACGTTTATTGGGGCAGCAGTAGCTCAACAGGTTGAGCGGGTTGTCCAGTAATCGGAAGGTTGCAGGTTCGATCCCGGCTCCAGACAGAGAAGGTTGCTGTTGTGTCCTTGGGCAAGACACTTAACCCACCTAGCCTGCTGGTGGTGGTCGGAGGAGGGACCAGTGGCGCCTGTGCACGGCAGCCTCGCCTCTGTCAGTGCGCCCCAGGGCAGCTGTAGCTACATTGTAGTTCATCACCATCAGTGTGTGAATGTGTGTGTGAATGGATGAATGATACACTGCAGTGTAAAGCGCTTTGGAGTCCGTACTCTGAGAGGGGCTATACAAGCGCGGGTCATTTGTCATTTAATGAACTGACCTGTATTGTTTACTGTGTGAAGGTCCTTGAGACGACTCTTGTCGTGATTTAGCGCTTTATAAATAAACTTGAATTAAAATAAACTAGAACAAATTTTTATTTATTTTCAAACAATATCTTGACGCCACGACCATTTACTTGCATCAATCAGCAATTTATTTACTGTGATCCCTTTTTCACTGATTGTAATTGTCAGGGTTATCTCAAGGAGAATGTCATTAAGCTGCTCTTGGAGACAAAATAAACATGACACCTTTTCCTATTGACTAACTTAAATTGAAGCAGTTGCCACAGATATTGTTCAAAACAAGTATGCATGATATGAGAAGTATAATGTTAGCAACCTCATTTATTTGTTTTTTCTTTTATTAGAGACCCTGCATGTGTTATATAAGTTTGTATCAGCGTCATAAATGAAAAGTTAGACAATGTTTCTATATCAGATATCGAATAAAATACCGTAAATCCTCTAATACAGGCCCGGGCCTCTATTTGACTCAAGCTCATCAAGCTCCAGGCCTTTATTGGAAGGAGGGCCAGTATTAGAGGCAGGCCTCTATTTCCATTTGAGCAAAATGAACTAATGTTCATTGGAGTTTTTGACAATTAAAATTGCGCCCACATTTTCAAAGTTAAACACATTTCTTTTAACAACGGTAGTTTCTGCTTCAGCCATCTCCCCCCTCCCCCTGCTTTAGCCCTCTCCCCCCTCCCCCTGCTTCAGCCCTCTCCCCCCTCCCCCTGCTTTAGCCCTCTCCCCCCTCCCCCTGCTTTAGCCCTCTCCCCCCTCCCCCTGCTTTAGCCCTCTCCCCCCTCCCCCTGCTTTAGCCCTCTCCCCCCTCCCCCTGCTTCAGTCCTCTCCCCCCTCCCCCTGCGCAGCGGCTACAAACTCACTGATGCGCCTGCAGCCTCTCGGAGTTCCTGCTGCTCTAAACATTAAAATAATTATTTCATTTTCTGTTCCTCACTTCTGATGACCTTCAATGGTGTCTGTTTGTTGCAACCAGCAGGTACAAAAACTAACTTGTTTTTATTTTGACTATTTTTCTGTCCTGCCTGTTTATTATCTTCCTGCATCTCCTCTCAGTCCTAAAGAGAAACTGCTACCTGGGTTCATATATATTCACCTCATGAGTTACCTTTGAACTGCAGTTCTAAAAGATCTACCGACCGCAAAAACAGCGGAGTGCTCGCTGTTTGTCGGCCGTATCAGTGATCAGTGCGTCGGAGGACAAGGTGATGCGCGCAGCGCCCCGCTCCACAGCATGCAGCAAACGCATCAGGCGCAAATAAAAGACAGAAAACATTAAAGGAAATGAACTGACATGAACGATCGCGTGTTAAATTAGTTTTTGAGGTGGCGACACCTGATTGTTACTGTGGCCGTGCTCAGGAGGCAGATCTACCGACCGCGAAAACAGCGGAGCGCTCCCTGCTTGCCGGCCGCATCAGGGACAAGTTGATGCGCCCCGCTCCACAGCAGCGATACACATCAGGCGCAAATAAAAGACAGAAAACATTAAAGGAAATGAACCGACATGAACGATCGCGTGTCAGTGCCTACGGTCTGGCACAGCGCGTTGCCCCCCCCCACCCCCACCCCCTGAGCGCAGGAGCTTGTCACCTGCTGACAGCAGGCTGCTGTCTTTTCCGAGGGCTGCATCTTGCCGGTCATTATCACGTGACAGCGACTAGTCGATGACAGGCATAACAAGTCACTACAGTGAAGTTGACTAGTTCATACACCCCCTACTGCTGCTCTCCAGAGTGTTCTGCAGCATAATCAGCACGTTCTCTTTGAACTTGATAGTGTAATGACCTGGCTGGTGTTGTAAGCCAGGTGCATTCTGGGTATTGTGTCATATGTGTTTCCTATCATTCTGCTAGTTCCTATGTGCTGATTTGCGTGTTGTGTGAGTGTTATGTAAGCCACAGGGAAGGTGATGTGTGTTCTGTGGAGCGGGTTGAATTAGCATGGTTAACTGACACCGTGACTCTGTGTGGTAGGAGCGTGAT
The DNA here is from genome assembly GCF_043380555.1 of Nothobranchius furzeri. Classification (NCBI taxonomy): domain Eukaryota; kingdom Metazoa; phylum Chordata; class Actinopteri; order Cyprinodontiformes; family Nothobranchiidae; genus Nothobranchius; species Nothobranchius furzeri. The sequence continues at coordinate 43,719,375 of NC_091755.1, read as the reverse complement.
AGAGGATCGTGTCTGTAGCGTTACAAAGCGTTGAAGAAAAAGCTTAATAAAGGTCTGCGTGAACGTCTACTGCCTCCTGCTGGTTGATTTGGGGACTATAACCCTGCCACCGGGACGCTCATACTTGCTTGTTACTACGTTCCACCCGGCCACAATAAGAGACCGGCCATTATTTACCTAAACTAACTCTGACACCGGCCACAATTGGAGACCCGGCCTTTAATTGAATACCGGCCTGTATTAGAGGATTTACGGTAGTCATTATTGAGCATCTTTGGTTAAAATGTTAATAGTTTTTCTTGTCATCCCTTCTTTTTCTTGCAGTGCTTTGTTTGACTTCTACCACTACTTCTACATGCTGACAAACATCCTGTTCTACGTTAGCTCTGCAATCAACCCGGTGCTGTACAATCTGGTGTCTGCTACTTACCGTCAGATCTTCTTCTCCACGCTGCGTTACTTTTTGCTACCCTGCCACCGCTCACCTAGGAGGCAGCCATACCCCCTCACCCGCCACTCCATCAGCATCTCCAGCAACCACACCCTTTCCACCAACATCATCAAAGAAACCACATACTGAACAAGTGCATGCTCTCATTTCTCTTACCATAAACTAATCCAGTGCCACTTTGCCATCACTGGTCTTGCTGACAGTAGATGCTGTGGACCAGTGATTGTTAAAAATAATCAAGGCCCACCAACAGTTGGCGGTAATTTGGACTTTAGACACGAATTTCATCTGATGAGTCTCCTGCCTTCTATAGGATTGTAGGAAAAAGCCAATGTGCTGATAGAAGATTGAACCAACAGCTGGACTCTGGTGTAAGTACATCATATTATGTGTTTACCTGACTGGAGCAAGCAATCTATCTTGTGAAGCTGTGCAGTGAAAATGAATCTGCTGCTCCATTGATCTCAAAAATCAAATCTAAACACTCCCAGAAGAACTATGAAAATTGGCCTCCAGCAATAATTTCACAACAGTTTCTGTATAACATTCCTTCTGTTAGCTTGTTTGGATGGAAAAAGGTAAGATTACACACACACACACACACACACACACACACACACACACACACACACACACACACACACACACACACACACACACACACACACACACACACACACACACACACACACACACACACACACACACACACACACACACACACACACAAACACACACACACACACACACACAAACTTGTCTTTCATCTGATATCTGTGAAACATAACTTTCATCACTGCTTTTTACTCAAACCTGTATGCCTCAGCTTTATTGTTGAATTTGATACAAGAGGGTCTTATTGTACAGCAAATTCTCAGTGGAAGACGTTTATGATGTTTTAGGAATCATAAAAGCTTTTTTTGTAATACAAATAATTGAAAACAATTGGAAATGTGAATATTTCTTGTGTTTGTGCAGAACTATGACAAAAATACATTTACTTTGGTAAATTAAACTATCCCCTAAACACATTTTCTTCACGTGAATAATTCCTCACAAACATTATTTGGTTGTCTGCTGCTGACCCAGGGAAATTTGACAGTCTTCCTTTTTGGACCCCACAGTGGTATGATTTCAAGCACAAATGATTATTCTGCATGGTGAACAAGTCATGTAGCCAATCAATAAGCAAAGTTATGGAGGTGCGCCGCATACTCCTCCTCCATGTTTGTTTTTTCCAGAGTCATGTTTTATAATGCAAGACTTTCGGTTTGAGGGTGAGGGAGGTGGTGGAGGACCAAAACTTGGAACAGGGCCATAGCAAGCTTTTTAAAATTGTGGGTGTTGAGATTTCTCGTATGCATACATGCATACATTTTATATATATATATATATATATATGTATATATATATATATATATATATATATATATATATATATATACATATATATATATATGTATATATATATATATATATGTGTATATATATATATATATATATATACACATATATATATATATATATATATGTGTGTATATATATATATATGTGTATATATGTATATATATATATACATATATATATATATATATATATGTATATATATATATACATATATATATATATATATATATATATATATATATATATATATATATATATATATATATATGGGCTTCTCCATCCCAAAACAGTCAGTTTTTTTTCTCGCTCCTACCCTGGCCCTCTGGATATGTTGTCATAACAACCTCTCATGTTTACATGGAGCTGCATTCACAAGGTCTCCAGCAGTCCTGACTTTATTACTTACTTTACTTTAATAAAATAATCTTATGTGGTCTCATAAATAAAAAAAAAATATTATTTGTTCAGTCTGCAAAACACCTCATCAGCTGTGAAGTGGTATGCATGCAATCCCAGGAGATTATCTCTGACCAGCTCAGGCAGATTCATCTGAATACACCCAGTGACATCCAGAATAATGTTGGTTACGTATTGTAACCCCAGATTCTGTGAGTCTAGTCGCAGCCCTTAAGCTAGCTGCTATTGGAAGGATGATCTCAGCATCAGCCAATCATGAAGAGCTTAAATGTACGCCCACCAATGGTGGGCACCCCTGTGGGTATATAAGTGGAGTGACTCCACTGTTTGCCTCCGATGGCTCTTAGTCCTAACAGAACCAGTGGGGCCAGTGGCTTAAGGGCTGCGACTAGACTCATAGAATCTGGGGTTACAATACGTAACCAACGTTCTATTTCGTCTAGTCTTAGCCCTTAAGCGAGCTGCTATTGGAATAATGCACAGCTGGATGGGTTTACGCCCCACTGGTTAGCTTAACCAAATGGACACACCCAACATGTCTCCTTTTAGCGAGGGTCGCTCAGCCTCAGCCCAGTGCTTAAAAGGCTGAGCCAGTCAGAGAGAAGAGTGGGGCCCCCACCAAAAATATCATCCATAAGAGGATGAAATTCATTCAAGCAAGGCTGATGTGGTGCCATAATGCTTTCACTCAGCCTGCTGGGGTCCAAGCACTGAACGAGTGATGGATCCTGAAGACACATCTCATAAATAATAATGAGTAAAGGAACAGGGTGAAGACCATGAAGCAGCCAGACAAATGTCTTCCATCGACACACCACTGTGGGGCGCCACAGAAGAGGAAATCCCTCTGGCTGAGTGAGCCCTAAGTGCCTCAGGAGGATCCCGCCCTGATGATGTGTAAGCGAGGGAAATGGCGTCACATAGCCAGTGTGAAAGACGCTGGGTTGACAGCGCTTGCCCAAGGGAAGAATCTCTGTAGTGCACAAACAGGCTTTGTGAGCGGCGAATCCCTGAAGTGCGTGACACATATCATGCAAGCGCGCGCACCGGGCAGAGAAGGTGGGAAGCCGCCTCCTCATCAGAAATATGGGGAGGGGGAAAAAGTCCAGCCAATGAAATTGGCCTGGATTTGAAGGAAGTATTAATATTTTTGGGCACAAAGGCTGGGTTGGGGCATAAAACAGCAGACGCACCATCTTCCCGGATCCTGAGGCATGCGGGAGCCACTGAGATGGCGGTTAGGTCGCTCACCCTCTTGACTGATGCTAGCGCCAGCAGCAATGCAGTTTTGAGTGACAGGAACTTGAGTGAGACCTGGTCCAAGGGTTCAAATGGAGCTTCAGATAAGCGACGCAGAACCACCGTTAGGTCCCACTGGGGAAATAACGGGCGGGACACAGGTCTGTTCCTTCTGACACCTTTTAGAAAACGTTTAGTGAGGGGATGATTGAAAACAGATCTATCTCCAAAACCCTGATGACACAATGAGATAGCTGCAGCATATGTTTTAATAGTGCTGAATGCTAGACCTCTGTCCGTCCGTATCTGCAGAAACGATAGGACATCCGCCAGCTGGCAGGAGAGCGCTTGAACATTCCGCTCTGTGCACCATTTCTGGAAAGCTGCCCATTTAGCAGCATAAGATGCGATGGTAGAAGGCGCCTGCGCACTCTGAATCGTGGCGACCACATCATGCGGCAGCCCAGAAGCCTCTAAGCGTGACCGCTCAGCGGCCAGACCCACAGCCGTTGGCCTATTTCTGGAGGATGTTTGATTATCCCGTCCGCCTGGAGAAGGGCGTCTGCCCTCCACTGGGAGCCGGACACTAGCACTTGCAGGTCTGGAAACCATGACGCGGACAAGCGTCTGGGAGCTACCAGAATTACCGAGAGCCGTTCCGACCGAACTCGGTCCAGGAGACGGGGGAACAGTGGGACTGGCGGAAACGCATACAGGAGCGTCTGAGGCCAGGGCTGGTGTGAGAAGGTGTCCGCTCAGAGTGGGGAGTGGTCCCAGGTAGGGCTGCAGCTATCAAATATTTTTGTAATAGAGTACTCTATCGAATCTTTTATCGATTAATCGAGTACTCTTATAAATGACTCTTTTGTGTTTGTAAACCATTATATCAAATAGCATGGTATAAAATATGAAACACCTCTTGAAATGAGAAAGCAATTGCCAGTTATTCTTCAAGTTTTATTCAAAATGAGTTTTCAAAATTTCAGCACTTCAACTTTACTTCACAGTAAACAAATGCGAGCGACTGCGGCCCAAACAGCACCAGAACCGCTCACGGCGCATGCGCAAACAGGGCTCGCCAGCTGTTTCCCTATTAACACATATCTATTTTAATTTCTACACTTTTTTGTCTCACACTAACCAGGATTGTCGAAAGCATGTTTGCCGTGGTTATGTCAAATTATACTGATCACACATTTATTTACTTTCGTTCGTTTTCCTCCGCCACTCAAAAATACCCGTGTCCTCCTGCAGCGATCCTGAGGGACAACGGACATCAACAAACACAGTAAAAACTCCGACGTGTTGTAAAAACTGCTATTTTTAGCACATTTTTAAGTCCGACGTGTTGCTACCAGACGTACGGTGTGAGCTGAAACTGAGCGCTACAAATGAAAAAGTCACACAGTGTCTGCAGAATATATAGAAATACAGGCTAAAATGCATTAGCTTGTAGAGGCTCGAGTCCGCTTGCAGAGGTGACATTTACATGTGGATGTTTCCTGGTCAGGTTGCAGCGTGGAGGATGTGGTGTTGTGGTAGGCTAGATCCATTTTACAGTATTTACACTGGACTACGTTTTCCGCCTTACGACGTGAAAAATGGTCCCACAGCTTTGACATTTTCTGTCTTTTTCGCACTTCACCGGGGTCCACATTGTCCGGCATGGCTTAAAAGAAAGTTAAGTTGCGTTCGCTACTCGCGTGTGCATTCAGTGCAGTGTGTATGTGCGTCACTTATTTCGGTCCGGGTGAAACGTGACCCCGGGCGATTGCAAAGCCATGAATTAATTAAACATGAATTAAACGAAGCTTCGAGGCAGATAATTTGGCTCGAGGAGTTTTTGTACTTGAATTATTCGAGGTACTCGAGGAATCATTTCAGCCCTAGTCCCAGGGACTCAGGGAAACCCACAGGCGACAATGAGCGTTTTCGCGAGCCGCGAACAGATCCACAGAGGGTTCCCCGAACTTGATCCATATCTGTGATATCAGTGCAGGATGCAGACGCCAGTCGGAGTCGCGGGGTCCCCCTCTCGACAGGATGTCTGCTGCCACATTCAGGACCCCCGGAATGTAGGTGGCTTTGATGGACAGCAGGTGGACATGTGCCCAACACAGTAAATCTGTGGCTACGCACAATAGTGGGAGAGATCGAACTCCCCCTTGGCGATTTATGTAGGCTGCCGCCACCTGGTTGTCTGTGTGAACTTCAACATGACGGCCCTCGAGAAGGGCAGCGAAGTGTCTGATCACATTCCTCACTGTCATAAGCTCCAACACATTAATGTGCTCGTGCGTGTGGGAGGGCCAGCGATCTGCCACCGTATGGGACAAGCACGTGCCCCCCCATCCCAACAGTGACGCATCCGTAAACACAGATACGTGTGACGTAGGACGTCCGATGGGGACCCCGTGTGAGAGAATGCAGGGATTCCCCCAGTGAGCGAGGTCCCCGCCCACTGAAGGGGGAACCCTCAACATACGTCTCTTCTGACGTATCAGTTGTACCCGAAGGCGGATGAACCAACGCTGCAGGCGCCTCGTGTGCAGTAAAGCTAACGGCACCACAGGGTGGGCTGCAGCCATCATGCCCAGAAGTTTCATGACTAACAGGGCTCTCACGATCTTGCGGGGTTGCACGCGGGAGATCACCGTGGTGAAATCTGCCGCTCTTGCCGGAGACAAACGTGCTCTCATTAGGGAGGCGTTCAGCTCCACCCCGAGAAACACAATTGACTGGGATGGAAGGATGGAGCTCTTTTCCCAGTATATGGAAAACCCCAGGGTTGACAGATGCTCTATTAACTTCCTGGTTGCCTCTGATGCCTCGTCCTTGGACCGGGCACATAGGAGCAGATCGTCCAGGTAAAATAAAACCCTCTTTCCCGCTGTGCGCAATGGCTGCAACTCCCAATTCATATCAACTACCGGTTTGCAGCCAGTTAACTCTCCTATCATTTTCAGAACCTCTTGAGCCCAAGATCATTGCCAGACATGTACCCTCTTACATAGGCGTCATTTTAACCGGGGACGCCGGGGACATGTCCCCGGCAAAATTTGTGATTGGCAGCTGTGTCCCCCCCACTTTCAAAAACGCCTGCTGATGAGGATTTTTGTTTTACCAGCTCAGATCTTATCCAGGGGTCGGCAACCTATTCCCATCAAAGAGCCATTATTACCCGTTTCCCACAGTAATTCTGGACGGACCTTAATAAGCAGTGACTTAAGTGAAGCAGGCAGGTCGCGCTAGAAAATTTAGTTTAAAAAGACGTCATAAATGTTTTCCCCCGTCATTTTTATTTATAAAATATGAAGTAAAAACTCACAATTTAATTTTCATTCATTTGTCATTAATATGTAGTCTACACCCGTGCGTTAACCATCTTCCAGTAAACGCACAGCATCCAGCCCACCTCTCCAAATGCGTAAAATGTGCATCAGCCGCTAGTTAGGCGCACCATCAGCTGATCAGCCCAGACAAGAGCAGAGCAAATAGAGACAGAATAGAGGATGCTTCTGTCTGGATGTGGATGGAGATTACATTTTACAGCAGCCTGATCATCATTTAAATACGTAAACCATCACCTGTCTTCTAGTCCATGCTATCAGCATATATTTTAATTGGTGTGTGTGTGTGTGTGTGTTTTCCACTTCAAACACTGGTCTAACCAACCAGACCAGCATGTCCAGTAACGTATTAATGTTACAATTAAACAGTTTCCCTTCATGTAGGCTAGGAACGTTTCACCTGCCGTGGCCCGACCGCTTCTGCTCCACACGAACTTTGTGCGTGATCAAATGTCTCTACGCATCATGTGTCTCCATATTAGAGACGGGAACAAGCGCTGTTCAGCCAATGTTTCATAATTTCATAAAAAGAACATTTTTCCAAGTGACACATCCCTCAGAGAGACCGGGTTTCCAGACCGCTTCAGTGGGAGGAAATCATTGCATGCACCATGGTTCTGCGCTGCGCTGCGAACCCCTCAGATCTTCAGCTCACTGTCCACCGTGGGCGCTCCGAGCCGCGCTGAACACAGTGTCCAGTATAAAGCTCTGATGTTCTGATGGGAATCTTTTACCTCCGCGATGTGCGTTAACGATTAAAATGTCAGCTCATCCATGTGCATCAGTGTGCGTGGGGGTAATTCTTTCAAACCAAGCAACATCCTTGAGTTCATCTGTCAAAATAAACAGTCAAATGGAAATATCTGTAACCTGCCGTTTAACTGTTTTGCCTTCTTGTGAAGATTGTTGCAAAGAGAAACAATTAAACTTGATTAACCCCAGAGCCACCCAGAGCGCATGTGGGAAGGTTCCTCCCACTGAAGCGAGTGTTTTCCAAACCCGGTCTCTCAGAGAGACTTGTCACTTAGAAAATGTTCCCTGATGATGAAACTTTGGCTGAATAGCGCTTGTTCCCGTCTCCAATGTGGCGACACATCCAGGAGCCGTCTGAGGAGAATCCCAGAATCTCACATCGTCTTCAGCTCATAAAGTGCCTATATGATTACGCACAAGCGTGACGCGTCAACCCGGTCTCACAGTAAGACCAGGTTGGACCTGTTCAGGTTTACGCAGACAATCTTTACATTTAGAATTGGCATACAGATGTAAAATTAATGCAGTAAAATATAAAGCATTTTATTTAAATATCCATTCATTATTTTACAAACACAGAGCCGCATCAGATGGATGGAAGAGCCGCATGCGGCTCCAGAGCCGCCGACCCCTGTGCTAGCCTACTTTATTGTCCCCAGCAATTTTTAAACCCCACTCAAGTGTATGGTTATTGTCCCCAGCAATTCTGGAAACAAACTGACGCCCTTGCCCTCTTAGTTTTCCTTAAATAAACTCTGTTGGCTTAGATATCCTGTTAGGGTTTTTCCTTGCTAAGGTAATAATCACACAGGAACAAGTATTGTCTTTTTTTGTTTTGCAAAGGGGAGAGAGCAATGAAGAAGTGAAACAAGATATAGTCGTGACTCCATTTCACTGCCCAACTCCAAAGTTTGCCCCTGCATGGCTTGTTTTTATTAAGCACAGGAACTCATGGGAGTGGTTACACATTACAATGATGTGGTGTGGTAAGATTGCATTCATTCATCTGCAACATGACTTGGAACTGAAATATAATGTTCCAGGCACAAAACAGTGGGTGACTTTCTTAGAATGTGGATGAATTTTCTGCATGAATGTGGGTGAATCATTGCAATGAGGAACAAGTATCGTGTACATACATGGTTATGCATATTATGAGATAAATGGCATTTAAAAACTCCAATATATCCTGTGTTCGAGACTGATTCTACATGTCCTGCATCCAAAAACTCAAACTCACACATGACAAATTAACCATTTATAATAACTTGTACTGCATCATCGTTAGTAGTAAAAATATAAGGCAAGGCAAGGCAGCTTTATTTGTATAGGGCATTTCATACAAATGGGCAATTCAATGTGCTTTCCATTTGTAAGATCAGCAAGAACATTAAAAGCAACATGCAAGAAAATAAAATGTAAAAATAAAAAGAAGCAAAGTTCCAATATAGTAATACATAGATTTTTTATAAACAATTGTTTAGCCTCTGTGTCAAATTATTCTAAAATGTTGTTTCCCTGGCATACCCAAATTACCTAGTTTTGTCATCAATTGAATATTAAAAGTTCAATAATATTGATTATTCATATTTTCAGGGAAAATTACATTTTATTGAATACCTTTATATTCTATAGACAATTATTAAAAGTAGCCACTTACAAAACGTTACACATCGTAATAAGAGTGACATAGGTGGTCAACAGCACTAGCACTCAACAATAATCTGATGAAGTTCAGCAGACATAATACGTGAGTTGGCGTCACTGTCATCAAAATTATGAAACAGTCATTCAGTTAACTAATTAAGCCGCCTATTGAGTACCACTGCCTTACAGGTTTAATGAACTGTCAATCAGACTCCCACTGTCCTCTGTGGCCAGAATACCTTATTTGTAACTTCGGAGTGCCTGGCTGGTCTGTTGTACTTAAAAAAATTGAGCTGACATACCTGGCCCTGCATTCTGCTTCCATTACATTTCCTGCATGTTTTCGTTCATCAACACAACTGGTATGTTTGATTTAGTGATGAACCACTTCTGTAGAAACTAATGAAGGTTGGGGAAGCATTTCAGCTGTTAGATTAAAGTAAGTGGTACTTAATAGGTTGCACCCCTCTTTACGGCCACCGGACCACCAGCATGCCCACTCCCCTGGGTTGGGCCTCTAAAGACAGATGGAATGCCATACTGTGATGCCCATTTAAAGTAACAGAACCGCCCCTCCAGGACGAGTACTTAACAACATAGGATTTGTTTTAAATGTGGCCTTTGGCCACTTATATTTGAGTACCCCTGGATTACAGTGTTAAAAATACACACGCAGCGAGGAGATGAGTTTTGCTTTTGGTTTCTACTAAACGGACACGTAAGGGGTGGTAAAAGGTCTTTAAAACTGCATAGCCTCCCTTTAGATTGGGCAAGACAATGAGTAAAATGTAAAATAAATTATATTTAAAAAACCACAAGAAAACATACCCTGATAACTAACTGAAAGTCGAGGTGGGTAATGAAAATAAAACTGAAATTCCTAGGGGATGAAAACCTTTCCAGGATAATGAGGGGATGAGGAGATAACATTTTGCGATTTTGATTTTGGTGATTAGTGCTATGTAAATAATCTTCACTTACTAAAATAAAATAAACAGACACAGGGTAAAGCTTACAGCAAAAACTAAGGGGCTGAAAAAATAATGATAAGGAACATAAAGTAGAAACACCAGAACACAAAACTACTGGGAAAGAACAACCAACTCAAAAAAAAAGAGGCTGAAAGAGGAATACAACCAGATAGGAGGGAAAACACAAAACAATACAGGTGCTGGCCAGTAAATTAGAATATCATCAAAAGGTTGAAAATATTTCAGTAATTCCATTCAAAACGTGAAACTTGTACATTATATTCATGCAATGCACACAGACCAATGTATTTCCAATGTTCATTACATTTAAATTTGATATTCATAAGTGACAACTAATGAAAACTCCAAATTTGGTATCTCAAAAAATTAGAATATTCTGAAAAGGCTGAATATAGAAGACACCTGCTGCCACTCTAATCAGCTGATTTACTCAAAACACCTGCAAAGGCCTTTAAAAGGTCCCTCAGTCTTGTTTTGAAGGCACCACAATCATGGGGAAGACTTCTGACTGAACAGCTGTCCAAAAGACAATCATTGACACCTTGCACAAGGAGGGCAAGACACAAAAGGTGATTGCTAAAGAAGCTGGCTGTTCGCAGAGCTCTGTGTCCAAGCACATTAACAGACAGGCGAAGGGACGGAAAAAATGTGGTAGAAAAAAGTGTACAAGCTCTAGGGATAACCGCACCCTGCAGAGAATTGTGATGACAAACCCATTCAAAAATGTGGGGGAGATCCACAAAGAGTGGACTGCAGCTGGAGTCAGCGCTTCAAGAACCACCACGAGGAGACTCATGAAAGACATGGGATTCAGGTGTCGCATTCCGTGTGTCAAGCCACTCTTGAACAAGAAACAGCGCAAGAAGCGTCTCGCCTGGGCCAAGGACAAAAAGGACTGGACTGATGCTGAGTGGTCCAAAGTTATGTTTTCTGATGAAAGCAAGTTCTGCATTTCCTTTGGAAATCAAGGACCCAGAGTCTGGAGGAAGAGCGGAGAAGCACAGAATCCACGTTGCATGAGGTCCAGTGTAAAGTTTCCACCGTCAGTGATGGTGTGGGGTGCCATGTCATCTGCCGGTGTTGGCCCACTCTGTTTCCTGAGGTCCAGGGTCAATGCAGCCGTCTACCAGGAAGTTTTAGAGCACTTCATGCTTCCTGCTGCTGACCAACTTTATGGGGATGCAGACTTCACCTTTCAACAGGACTTGGCACCTGCACACAGTGCCAAAACCACCAGCACCTGGTTCAAGGACCATGGTATCCCTGTCCTTGATTGGCCAGCAAACTCGCCTGACCTTAACCCCATAGAAAATCTATGGGGTATTGTGAAGCGGAGGATGCAATACGCTAGACCCAACAATGCAGAGGAGCTGAAGACGACTATCAGAGCAACCTGGGCTCTCATAACACCTGAGCAGTGCCACAGACTGATCGAGTCCATGCCACGCCGCATTACTGCAGTTATTGAGGCAAAAGGAGCCCCGACTAAGTATTGAGTGCTATACATGCACATTCTTTTCATGTTCATTCTTTTCAGTTGGCCAACATTAGAGAAACAAACATTTTTTCATTGGCCTTTAGAATATTCTAATTTTCTGAGATACCAGATTTGATGTTTTCATTGGTTGTCACCTATAAATATCAAAATTAAACGTAATAAACATCGGAAATACATTGGTCTGTGTGCATTGCATGAATATAATGTACAAGTTTCACGTTTTGAATGGAATTACTGAAATATTTTCAACCTTTTGATGATATTCTAATTTACTGGCCAGCACCTGTACATTTGGGGACTAATCTAGAGAAAAGAAAGCTGAATATTGGCTAGCGGGAAATTATGGCAAAGGGAAGCTGAGATATCTGACTCAAACAGGCTAAGGGACTTGGAAACCAGAGACACTTGAAAGAGGAGGGAGACATGAAAGGGATTGGGAAGATAAAAGACACTAAAAGCGACAAGATAATTGCAAATCGAAGCCCGAAAGCAATGAAAGGAATTTTCAGACCAAATGTGTTGAAATTTGATTTGAGGGAAGTCACCACATTAGCAACATTTGACAAATTTTCATCTATATTTGCAAAGGCTTTTTTATTTACCTGCTTAAAAATAACCAGCTTTTCGGGCTTTGCTATCTGGTCGTTTGATGTTTTTTTGTTTACTTTGTTTAGTCTTACGTTCATTAAATATGGACATATCAAGTCATGCTTAGATTTTACTGATTACATTTCTTTTCTGTGTTATTGCTGCCAAAGCTGGTATCCCACACATCTGCAATAATGACACTATTAGAGATGTGTGCACCTACACACAAAATGCTGTCTTGACCAGAACACACTGATTAGCAGACAGGTGTTTGACCTTTACCAAAGTAAAGTCATGGTAATTAAGCCGTATACTTGGAAAAAATATGTCCCTGACAATGTAAACGCATGTTCCGTGTGTAAAAGGAGCTTTGGAACAATAGTTTGGGTTTTTCTGTCAGGCGTGTCATCAAATCCTATGACTGAAAGAAGGAGCAGTTTGTGTTTAGAATCCAAGAAAGATGACACCACTGGTTATGGGAGGCCTTTATAAAAAGACAGATGATTAATCATGACATGCTGCAGTTACGTATTATACAACATTAAATCAGTGGGAGGTCATGACACTCCTGTGGTAAACTGGGTGGGATTAAAGTTTTGTCTCTCCTTGGAACCCAAGAGGGAACCTCAGTTGCTGTTTCTGCTGAGGAAAAAACTTTGGTTGGTATTAAAAGATCACAAGTTTTTGTTTAAAGAACTCATCACTGCAGGTTTAGGTTTGGAGTTTTGATGAAAAATGTCAATTAGACTCCTACTGGCTTCTTTGGCCAAAATACCACATTTGCAATGTTACAGCTCCTGCAATGAGAGAAAACCATGCACTCATCTGAAAAACAAATTTTGCTGTGCCAGGGCGACCAGCTGGCACAGCTGTGTGTTTGTCCACGGACACTCCCACATGTGGGCAGCTGATCATGATTTTATCTTTCATTCAAACCTCCTGGTGTGTAAATCCCTAATCTGTGGATCCATATTAATCCAGATTAAGAAATCAAGCCGGATACAAAGATCATACTAATGAACTATTTATAAAGACCGGACTACTGAAATTTCCAGATCTAGTTAAATTTAAAACAGCACAAATACTGTATAATGCAAAAAACAACCAACTTCCCTTAAAAATGAAACTATTTCATGTATAGGATGGAGGGTACAACCTAGGAGCCCATTTGAATTTTAAAACACATGCTTTCAGAACAACATTAAAAAGCTGGTGTATCTCAGTGGCAGGTATTAAAATATGGAATGGTCTAACAGATGACATAAAGCAAAGCAAGAACATAAGCCAATTTAAAAGAAAAGTCAAAGAACACGATTTAATTCATATAGAAATGAAGAGCAGTAAACACCTAGAAAAGTTTATAAATTATTGAAACTGTATAGATGAGAGCCTTGTTTTGTTGGACGGCACAGTTGCAACAGTGACTTTTGTTGTATTTCTTTTTTCCTTTCCATGTTCTTGTGTAAATTTGTTAAAATGAAATAATTGATACTCTTAGTGTAAATTGGATTTTTTTCCCTCTTTGGGTTAGGTCTGGGTCAGAAGTAGGGGACTCTCCGTGCACAGACACCCTGCGTGTAGTCTGCAGGTCAGACCACTATTTCTCGTTGATGCCTCCAGAGATATGTGTTTCAAATCTGTTAATCCATATATTTTCAGCTCTTTTCCTCTAAGGGACCGACCAGTTTGGGTTAGATTCGAGGACAGAAGCCATCAGCGCATCCCAACCATGTTCAATAAAATGTTTAACTAAGGAGATGTGTGTCTCTTTCTTGTTAATGTTATAGCGATGTTGGGTGAAGCGATTCAAAAATTCATTTGCTGTTTCTCCAACATACCATATTTTCCGGACTATAAGCCGCTACTTTTTTCCCACGCTTTGAACCATGCGGCTTATAATGAGGTGCGGGTTTACTGAAGATTTTCTTTCACCTGCCAGGGGGCGCTTTAGCAGAAAGTGAAAGAGGTGGAAGTCAAAAGTGCAAATCAAAGAAAGTGCTCATTTTAATTTAGCACATGCAAGCAGCCGGCACGACGAAGAATCTTTATCAAATCCATACCCCTCATCATGGAAACTACATGTATGAGTTCATACGTTACTACATTTAGGTCGAAGGCCATGGATCTGGCAGTAAAGGAGGGAAACAGTGCTGCCGCACGTAAGCTTGGCATGAATGAATCCACGGTTCGGCGCTGGAGACGGCAGCAGGAAGAACTCATTCAAGCCAGCTTCACCCGGGGATGATGACAGCAAAACGGACAGTGACCCTGGCATCGCTACAGAAAAGGTATGTGACGAAGCTCTTCTGAGGCTGTTCAACTCAGACACTGATGAAGAGGACTTTAATGGCTTTAGAGCACAAGAGGAAGATGAAAGCGAATGACTTCTTCTGGTAGGCAAGTGTGTTTTATTTACTAACCAGGCATGTTTTGTGTGCAGTTTTAATTTTCTAATCATCCAGGGCTTATTAATGCTGTGTCAGCGCTGTTCTTCTAAACATGCAAATGACCGGTAATGACGTGTCATTTCTGTTTTTATTTTATGACCATCCTGAAACATGAATGCTATTAGTGCTGTTTTCTTTTCTAAACTTGCAGGCACGTTCACCCGTGTTTAAAATTTGTTTTGTTGAATTATGAATTATGAATGAAAAACCTCCATGTAGTGTCTTTCTGTCTATCTTATGTTATGGCCATACATGCGCTGTGCGCCCGGAGACCTGCATGTGGCTGCTGCGCCGTGGCTTGTATTCGAGTGTGACGTGTGTGTAGAACTTTTTTTTTTGTTGGTGCGGCTTATATTGAGGTGCGCTCTACAGTCTGGAAATTACGGTATTTGATTTTGCAGATTTTGCATGTGATTAAGTAGACACAGTTCTTGGATTTGGGTCCCCCTGTAAGTGTGGTAGAATACACAACTTTATTAGACTGGTTTTGAGCCCAGCAAAATTGTTTAAAGAATTCCCTGTGACCTTTGACCTTATGCTCCTTTAGGGGTCTAATTTGAGCTTTAACTAGGTGATCCTTCAAATTTGGGTTTCGTTTGTAGGCTGCAATTATTCCAAAGTCTGATAGTAAGTTTGATTCAGATAGGAATTTGGTGAAATTGTTTTTAACATTGTAAATTAGTCTTCCAGCTAATTTGGAGTAGGTCATGATGATTGGGAGCATAGGTGACATTCTGGGGTGCCTGGACTCTAAAAAGGAGACTCTGCAGGCACGCAGAAATGACCTCGAGTAACCCCTGTGTTGCAGGGCCGAAAATAAGTGTTTTGGTGTTCTGTTCGAAATCCTCCCGTTGAGTACAGATTTTGTTGGAATCTGAATAACTGTGATTTAATGAGTAGTGCGTATGTGTTTGGGATGGTGGCTGAACTTGAAGAGTAGTGTGTGTTTGTTGGTTTAAAGAACACTTTGGTGTCCAATTTGTGTGTGGTTATAAATTGTGGGCCCTTGAATGTGGTGGTGTCCAGGAAATCCACGGATTGGGTGTTGGTGTTGGCTTTAAGTGTAATAGATGGATTGTGGGTGTTGAGGGTTAGGATAAATATTGTAAAATCTTCTGAGTGAGTCCAAACCCCCCAGATGTCATCCAGGTATCTATAATAATGTAGTGGCTTTTGGAGTATGTATTGATGGCTTCTGTCTCCTACTGAGCCATGTAGATGTTTGCGTACGCTGGGGCAAATCTCTTTCCCATAGCTGTACCTTTAATTTGGAGGAAATACTGGCTGTCGAACTCAAAATCATTGTGTCTCAGATTACTTTCTAATAAATGGATTAGTTCTTTGTCAGGACGTTTGCTGTTTGGGTATTTAATTAGGATATTTTTCATAGCCGTAATGCATTCTGAAATGTCAATATTGGTGTAGAGATTGTCTACATCCATTGTGAATAGGACTGATTGGTCGGGTATGGTTCTATTTTGTAATTTTTCTATGAAATCGTACGTATCCTTAATATAGCTGCTGTGTAAAATTGACAATGGGTTGAGATGATGGTCAATAAATTCAGCCGAATGATATGTCTCTCTGCCGCAGTCCAAGACTATGGGTCGTTCTGGGGGGATCTCATATGGTTTGCTCCATTTTTGAGGTTCTTTGTGAATTTTGGCCAGTAAATAGAACCTATGGGCTCTTGGTTCGGTGGATCCTAATAGAAAGTTTCTTTGTTTGGCGTCAATGAATTTCTTTAATTTTTGACACTAGGGGGATTTTTTCCAGGAAAATTGGCTTGTTTAATTATAGGTGGTGTCTAATAATTGTCTTCTTCCTTCCCAAATATACTGTTCTCTGTCTAGAATTACAATGGAGCAGCCCTTATCTGCAGGTTTAATGATTATATTCTTATTTTTGGCTAATTCCTCTAATGCTTGGCTCTCCTCTCTGTTTAGATTAGGTTTTGGTTTAACAATGTAAAGTTGTTCATCAAAATAGCTGAGGTCTATGTCAATTAAACTGTTGACCTCAGGTGGGAGAGAACCAGCAGGGGGCGTCCATTGAGACTCTGACGTGAACGGTTTGCTTTGATTTGTTTTGGGTGGTATTATCGTCTTTGAAATGAACAGCCAGTTTTATCCCCCTATGATATTTTTGTAAATCATATCTAAGTTGTAGTCTGGTCTCCTCAGGCCTGGATTTGTTCCAAGATGGGATGAAAGTTAATCCTTTGGAAAAAAGGGAACACTGAGCCTCTGAAAGCACAAACAATTTAGATAGGTCCCAGATAGTGGCGGCACCAGAATTTTTTTTATGCAGGTGCTATGAAGGAAGTGGTCATGCGTACCTATTGTTCTCTAAAACACCTTCAACACTAGCAGATACACATGCATGCACAAAACCTCAACAACACCTGAAACAATCATTATTATACATCATAAACATATGAACAATCGCTGACTTCTCCATGAAATCATAAACACATACAGCCGCACAGAAAACCATCTATAGTGTTGCAAGGTAAGCTAACATTAGTGTTAGCATTTCCAGCAGCAAAACCCTCAACTGCTGCGGCGGTTGAGGGTTGACTCTCTTCATCCAGATCCATAGGTTTTTGTGGGTCTGAGATCACTTCCAAAGATTCATTCGTTTCTGACTGAACCCGTGGAAATGTGGGCAACAAAACCTGATCCATTTTACCACTAGCTCTACCTTTCAATCGTTTGCAGGTGGAAAATGAGGTCAAAGGTTAACATCAATTTCCTGTTTTGATTTAAGTTTTTGCTATCTATATGATAATTTACTGATTATTTTTGTTTTTTATGTTAAATATTATCACATCCACATGTTAAATTAAAATTTAATTGTAAAAAAAATCCAATATTTACTTGGGGGTGCAATGGGGGTGCAATGACTAATCCAGGGGTAGCTCTAGTCCCCCCCTGGCACCACCACTGGTTACAGATATTGTTATTTACAATCCTTTGTAGCCCATCCTGCTGAGGCAGGCTATTTGGGCTATTTATTTTAAATGCTCTCTCCAATGAATGAACAAACGATTTGCAGTGAACCTGGTCCAATGGACCTTGTCATTTCTGACCTTAAATTTGCTCCGTTCCAGAGCAGGGATGCAGTGTCTGAGGTGGAGGATGAAGCTGTTCCGATGCAGAAGAATTTCAGTCCTGATTGACACCCACCCCCCACCCCCCACCCCACCCCCACCCCCACCCCAGTGCTGAGAAGTGTGTTGAACATAAACCAATACTTTGTTCTGTGTTTTGACAGTTCGGTCTAAACGTGGAGCCCCGCAACTGGCCGCAACCAGCTGGGCTCCCCCAACAAAAGGTGAATCATCATGATACATGTAAACACATTTACAAGGAGTGTGTAAAAGAAGTAAAGAATAGAACTTGTAGTTTGAGCAGTGGCGGCTGGTGAAAAATATTTTTGGTGGGGCTGTGCTATTTTTTTTTAAACAAACTTGTGCTTTCTGAGCTTTGTGCACAACTCCACTATTTCCTGAATTAAGCACAGCTCTTTTATTTCCTGTCTTACATCATTGGACAAACTGATTAATCCAGGTGTGTCTGACTATTGGCACACTGCCTTGCAGACCAAAGTTGAAAAAAACTGCATTACTGTAAATTGCACATAAAATAACATGACCATAAATGGTAAATAGAGTAAGATGTAGAGTAAGATGGCGCTTGCGCACAGTCACACTGCGAGCTGCTCGTCCTCTTTACGCACTGGTACCTTGCTTTTTATTGGTTTTTATTGGCGTTTTATTGGCTTTTATGCACTTTTCTTGTCGCTGATCCCTTTTTTGAATGGTGTGGATCCTCTGCTGACATATGATCGAGCCGCGCTGCTGAGGCTTCGTCCTTCCGTTGATGTCGCTGGCAGCGCGAGCTGGGAACCGGGCTGTGCGAGCCATGAACCTCACGGACGATGCTGCTGGTTGAACTGCCCGCGTGCTCTCTCCACCCAAGCCGTGATGTGTCGGCCCTCTGTCCGCCCCAGCTCGAGAAGGAAGCATTGGAGAAGACGAGGAAAGAGAGGTAGCCGGCGCGTGAGACGTCGGCCTGGATCCCTGAACAAGCGGCTGGCCCGATCCGGCCCAGCTTCTGACCCGATGGTTCCGAGATGTCTCCTGGATTACTCGGCGCCCTGCTCAGGGAACTCGGCCGGCTCTGAGGGTAAACCGGCACTGCGCCACGGCCGATCGGCTCGAAGATCTCGCCAGACTGGGGTTTGCTGGGAGAATCTGCGCTCGGTTACGGGCACAGAGTTAGAGGGGACTGGGTCCGTGCGCGATCTTGGTGCTGCAGCCCCGCTGCAGACCCGGTTTGGTTTGGTCAATGCCAGGTCTGTGCTGAACAAAACTTTTATTCTTCGTGACTTTTTTATTCAGCATGACTTGGGTTTTCTCTGCATCTGTGAGTCCTGGATCCCGTTTGGTGACACAAGTTCCCTACTGGAGCTCGTACCACCTGGCTGCTCGTGTTTTAATACCCCCAGACCAATGGGCAGAGGTGGAGGGCTGGTTGTTGTTTTTAAATCCAGCTTTCCTTGTAAACAGCTTACACCCACCATGTCATTTTCTTCCCTTGAACTGTGCTTATTTGAACTGTGCATCTCCCCCCGCCTGCTCGTTGTGCTGATTTATCGCCCTCCAAAGACTGACTCTAACTTCCTTAATGATTTCTGTGATCTTGTGGCAGACTGCATCCTAAAATATGACTATGTCCTATTTTTTGGTGATTTTAACATCCATATCTGCTGTCCTGATAATGTGCTTGCTAAAGGTTTTTTTTATTTGCTAGATTCATTCAATCTAACTCAATGGGTATCATCCCCAGCTCATGCCAGGGGTCACACCCTGGACCTGGTTATCTCTTATGGTCTACCCGTCATGAACCTTGTGACTTTGCCTCCGGTGTTCTCTGACCACTCTCCAATACTCTGTGATGTTACGTTGCCATGTCCTGTCCCTGTGTGTGAAGCTCCAGCTACTAGGTTCAGAGCCCTGGATGCAGAAACTATTTCAAAGTTTGTGGACTGTATGTCTGTAAGGTTAGAGACCTTTAACCCAGATCCATCTAACGTTGATCACTATTCACAACACTTTGATGTACTTTGTAATCAGGTCCTGGACGTGGTTGCCCCTCTCAAACTTTGCAAGTCTCGGCCTAGGAGGGAGCCTTGGCTCTCTGATGTCACACGGGCTTGTAGGCAGGCGTGTAGATCCTCTGAGAGAAAGTGGAAAAAGGATGGCCTACAGGTCTCGCGTGAGTTGTTCAGAGCATCTCTGGTTGCTTATCAGGATGCAGTGAGGGCCGCCAGAACGGCCTATTTTGCAGACATCATTGAGACAAACTCCAATAATCCTAAGATTCTCTTCAAAATGCTAAACTCTGTTCTGGTGTATCAGGAGCCTAGCTCCATGTCTCCTACAGCTGCTGGAAACTCTGAAGCTTTTCACAGATTCTTTGTTGATAAAGTGTCGGGCATTAGAGCAGTCATTTCTTAGCCTGGCAAGCCAGACTAAATAAATGTATTATTTAGTCTGGCCATGCTCCATTGACGGCTCTCGGTTGTGGGGCGGGTTCTACAGTTGTCTTTCAAATGATCTCCGCATTCCACTGGACAGTGAATGTGACATACTCTTGTTTCACTCTGTTGCATCATCCCACCCACCAGGCATATAGAGTGCTCTGATTGGCCCACAAAGCGGACAAAGCTCTGTGATTTGTTCACTAAGCAGATAGAGCACTATGATTGGCCCACGATTACGGACCAATCACAGCTCTTTATGTGTTTGAAATCCCTCTAGAGAGCTGTGATTGGCTAGCCAGAGTCCTGGTAGGAGCTGCTGAGGTTCCAATGGAGCATGCCTAGACCATTCTTTGCAAAGCAAGAATTTGGTCTAGTTCACTAGGCTAGTCATTTCTGGTAACTCTGTTGACCCTGTTCCAGTTCCTCCATCACCACCCACCCTGAGCTCCCTCAATACAGTTTCATACTCTGAGCTGAGTAAGCTAGTTGCGAGACAGAAGCCATCTGGCTCTCCACTTGACGTTCTGCCACCTCGTCTCTGGAAGGCTGCCTTTCCGTGCCTTGGCCCTTCACTTGGTCAGATGATCAATGGGAGCCTCAGCACAGGTGTGGTCCCAGCTGCTTTGAAAGCAGCAGTTATTCGGCCAACCCTGAAGAAACCTGGTGCTGATGTCTCTGTGATAGAAAATTACAGGCCTATCTCTACCCTGCCTTTACATCAAAACTGCTTGAGAAAGTCGTTTATCAGCAGCTGGTCTCACATTTAGCTGACTCTGATCTGTTTGAGGTTTTCCAATCAGGGTTCAGGTCTGGCCATAGCACAGAGTCTGCTCTACTGAGGGTCCTAAATGACATCTATCTATCACTAGATCAGGGTACATCTGTGCTGCTTCTGTTGTTAGACCTAACATCAGCCTTCGACACAGTTGACCACGCGATTCTACTCGATCGCTTGGAACGATGGGTTGGGATCAAAGGGTCAGCTCTGGATTGGTTTAGATCGTATCTCCAAAACAGGACATTCTGTGTTAAACTGGGTGATGTTTTTTCTTCTTGGGAGGGGCTCCGCTGGGGGGTCCCGCAGGGGTCGATCCTTGGTCCTCTTTTGTTTGCCATTTATCTGCTTCCTCTGGGGTCAATCTTTCGTGAACATGGCCTATCATTCCATCTGTATGCTGACGATTGCCAGATTTACTCTCCATTGTGTCAGGAGAAAGGTCACTCTATCCAGTCCTTTGTGTCCTGTATTAATGAGGTGAAGTCTTGGCTAATGTCCAACTATCTACATCTGAATGAGGGAAAGACAGAGCTCATTGTTTTTCACCCCAACAGCAGGAATGTGGATCGTTATGCTGATCTTGGCCCTCTTTCTCCATACTCAAAACCAGTTGTTACCAGTTTGGGGGTGAAACTTGATGTAGGACTTAAATTTGATGCTCACATCAATTCTGTGATCCGGTCCAGTTTCTTTCACCTGAGACGCCTTGCTAAAATCAAGCCTATGCTGTCGAGAGCCCACCTGGAGCGGGTACTGCATGCCTTTGTTATTTCTCGGCTTGACTACTGCAACTCTCTATATGCAGGGTTGTGTCAGTCAACACTGCATCGCCTACAGGTTGTGCAGAACAGCGCTGCCAGGTTCCTGACTGTGACCAGGAAACGGGACCACATCAGTCCGGTTCTGGCCTCTCTGCACTGGCTTCCGATTTGCTATCGCTCACAATTCAAAATCCTCGTCTTTGTTTATCATTTCTTCCAGGGTGGTGGTCCCCCCTATCTAGCCACTCTCCTGAACAAACATTCCCCATCACGTGCTCTGCGCTCTTCTGACCAAGGCCTGCTCGCTGTCCCTCGGTCTAGGTGTCGTACCCGTGGGGACCGGGCTTTCTCAGTCCTAGCACCGTCACTCTGGAACCAGTTGCCACCCTCAGTTAGGCTGTCCCCTTCTCTGCCAGTCTTTAAGAATCACCTAAAAACACACCTCCTCCGCTTGGCGTTTCCAGAACATGTTTGATTTTGGCCCTCTATTATGTTGAATCCATTCCACAGTTTTCATTGGTACACTCAATCCATCCACTCAATCCAAATGTGTTTCACACATTTGTCCTTTACAAGAATGTTTCATCGATCTTGTAATTTCCATTTTGTACTTTATAATTTGTATTTTGTAATTTGAATTTCTTTTATTGTTGATTTATTCAATATATTTACATACAACTGTACAATGTTCAGCGCTTTGGGCTTCCTGACAGGGTTGCGGAAGGTGCTTTATAAATAAAGCTTTGATTGATTGATTGATTGATTGAAATAGGCAATGCAAGAGGCAAGTAACAAAAAACATTTTGTTTAATTTCAACATTTGAGTGAACACGAAAAATTATGAGCAGGTCACTGTTACAGTAATGGTAGTAAACACTACTTAGACAAAATGCCAGAAATTTACACTGTTAGGACTTATGGAAAGTGGAAACACTTTCATAGGAAATAATGTCATCAGTATCCTCTTACAAATGTCATATTTCCCACTTTTTGGGACAATAAAACATTTCTGGTTCTCAATGAGATGTTTTTACTTCAAATGTAAAAACATCTCATTGAGAATCAGAAATGTTTTATTGTCCCAAAAGCTGGGAAATTTGTTTGCTGCAGCAGAAGTGTAACAAGTAAAATGTAATCAGATTGATGTATGTACAAATTTACTTGAAATACACATTTACATGATTAAATATGTATATTAAGTATGTGTGTTGAAATGAGTTTTTACAGTTATTGCACATTAAACAATGTACGTTATTAAACAAATGTCCCGGTTTTTGGGACAACCAAGGATTTCTGATTCTGATTGTCTTGTTCACAGAAATGTAATGTACAGCTTACCTCTGCACCCAGCTGCTGTTGTTCTCCCTGGCCAAACGTCCTCCGTTTCTTTGTTGGCTGCTGCTGCATTGATGCGCTGCATTCCTCAGTCAGAGAATGAATGGAGTCCCTAATGTGACACAAGTTCCACATCCACATTACTGTGGATCGCAGCTGTTTTGAATAACAAACATGGAAAGCAAAATAACGCATTAGCGTGATTGCATCCAGCTATTCAAGCCATCCTGGTGTACCAATATCGGGAGAAGCCTGTGTGTACAGTTTACCTCTCTCCTTCTCCTGCTGGCTTATCTTTACGTCGGGCTGATCTGGTCCAAGCTCTTTGACATTAAGTTTTTCCACCATAGTTCTCCTCTCGAACAGATACTGGAGAAGAGACCGAACTGAATTCAGTGGCTGCTGAGATCCGGTATCCTGGTTGTAGGCTCTGTGTCACAACCAAAAATGTGCTGGAGTAGTCGAGACTCTCCGAGTTCTACCGAACTCCAACGAAAGCCTTTGGCAGTAGCTCTATCACCCATCATGCTTCTGAAACAACGTCGACACTGATTGGATACATTCCCATTCCTACCGTTTGATTTTCTTGTCAGCAATTGGTCGGCTGGTGCCGTCCTGTTTGGGCGATTGAAACACAGCCCACAGCCTTTCTGTCGCCTCCATAGCTCGGCAGAGACCAATATATGATTTGTTTTTGTTACAAAACACACAATTAACTTAGAATATGTGATTATTGTTAATTTTATTTATTTATTTTTTTAAATAAAAATTAAAAACGCTGGGGAAAACTGGGAGGGCGGCACCCTATCGCCCTCTACTGGCCAGCCGCCACTGAGTTTGAGGTTCAGTGTTCTAAAGAAAAAGTGACAATACTTGAGTTACAGCATTTCAATAACATCATTACAGAGTTATTTTACCAGTCTTGTGATAATACTTAAAATTGGAATGTTTGTAACCATGTTAGTGAAATTAAATTCCTTTTATTTTTTTAAAAAGGAAAATTTACCCAAATGCTGGAGCTGAACTTCTAATTCTGTATGGCAAGGGTCTAAGGGAGAAGTATCTTGACTGAGGATAGGTAAGTAAGAGAAAAAAAATTAAAAAAAAGCATTGAAATAGACCAAATCAGTTCTCACAAACAGGCCAGGAGGAGGTCATTCAAACTGGATTCATCTGTGATCTTCTTGCCCCCTCTTGTGGCCAAACTGGGCATTAATCTGGATTTCATTCCTCATAACAGTCACAAACACTGTTATTATTTACATGCCTTTAAACTAAAAAATTTTATAAAATGAGCAGATTTCAGTTTGTGCGTGACTGAGAGTCCATGCAGAAGCATTTAAGAATTGTTTTTTGAGGGATTTGAGCATCAGGGTTGGGATTTTGTGAGTTAAGAGTTCAAAGTGGTGTTGGGGATAAAGCTCTTAGGATAAGGGTCAAACTGTGGGTTAGAGGTTAGATTCCCTGGTTATGGTTAGGGGTTATATTCCCTGGTTAGAGGTAGGATCACCTGGTTAGGATTAGAATAAAGGTATGGGTCAGGTTAGATAGGTTGGGATTAGAGGTTCACTCAACCACTTCCGGTTGAGTGAACGCTGGCGCGTCCCGCTGCTCGCCGACAAACTTTTTGTGTTTTTTCTTCTTTTTCACCCGAGTTTTATCCCTGTGTCGGCGAAAACTCATTTTCACCTACCTGCTCAGCTTGTGTTCTGGTCTACATCACCACCTCCCTGCTCCACTCCATAATGTGGTCCAGCAGGATTTCTCTGTGCCTCTCAGTGGCCTGGATCATCCTGTTGCTCATTCTTCTGTCCGTGGATGGCCTTCTCCAGTACTCGGCGGCGGAGCTCTTCAACCTCCGCTTTCACTACTTCGGATCTCCACCACCAGCTCTGTGCCTCTTCCCCAGCATCACCTTCCAGCCTCGCCATCGGTATATCCATCGGGGGTCCCGGCGGAACCTCCATCTCGACGGCTCCAAAGGAATACCCTCCTTCTGGTCCACGACTCGCTGGCGGCTACCCAGGAATACCTGCCGAGCGGTTGACTCCAGCGTGTTAGCCCGGCTGGCTAGTCGGGCTAATGCTCCTGTTGCCAGGGACTTCCGCACTGCAAATTTTGGTCTTCTCAACATTCGCTCCCTCTCTGGTAAAGGACATCTCCTCCAAGATACCATCAGTGACCATAAGCTGGACTTTGTCTGAACGAAACTTGGCAACAACCCAGCGATTTCTCACAACTCAATGACTGTACTCCTCCCGGATTTGTTTACCTCTCCAAACCACGTGGGTCAGGCCGAGGCGGTGGGCGAGACTTGGAAGGTCCTTCCCGTAAGCCTTCCTCCTCTCACCACTCTGGAATGCCTCGCCTGTCAACCCTCCGGCCCGATCCCCACAATAATTGTCACTGTTTATCGTCCCCCCAAGTTCAGCCCTGACTTTTTAAATGAACTCTATGCTCTTTTATCCCATCTGTCCGCCCTTTCCCCAAATGTAATTTTACAGGGTTAGGGTTAGGTTTTTCTAAAAGAAGAGGTCTCCGGGACGGAGACCCCTTTGCACAGGCACTCCCAAGCTATAAGTTCACCCAGACACCACCAGGACGCCTTCCCATGCGCCCGCAGCTCCCCACTGTGCTGAGCTTTGAATAAAATGATTGTTATGAATCCTTCTGGCTTTCCCTTCCTTCAAATAATTGGCATTCAGTCTGCTTCTCTTAGCTTTTAAAGTTGCTCCCATCCCATTTGGCTACGCGTTTCGACTTTTATTAGTCTTCATCAGGCCATCGAACTCCGAGGTAAGTATCTGTGTTACTTCCTCTTTTTCCCTTTTCCGCAAACTCTTAATTTAGGTTGGCACCCCCTTCATCTGATCCTTCATTCCATGTGTGTGTGGCTTTTATAGGGAAGATGCAGCTCTAAGTGCCGCCTCTTACGGAACTTAAGTCCCGCCTCTTACGGGACTTCCAGGTGTGTGGCTTAAATATGATTTCTGAGGGTTCAAGGTTTTTAAGGTAAGGGTAAGAGTTCAGGGACAGGGTTAGAAGGAATAGTAGGGCTTAAATAAAAAAAACGGTCTGGGTCTTGGGAGCTGCAAGCAACACGTGAAAGCATCCCGGCAGCCGGGAGAACTAGATGCAGGAGGCCACTGGCGGATTAGGTTTTTCTAAAAGAAGAGGTCTCCGGGACGGAGACCCCTTTGCACAGGCACTCCCAAGCTATAAGTTCACCCAGACACCACCAGTACGCCTCCCCATGCGCCCGCAGCTCCCCACTGTGCTGAGCTTTGAATAAAATGATTGTTATGAATCCTTCTTGCTTTCCCTTCCTTCAAATAATTGACATTCAGTCTGCTTCTCTTAGCTTTTAAAGTTGCTCCCATCCCATTTGGCTACGCGTTTCGACTTTTATTAGTCTTCATCAGGCCATCGAGGGTTAGGGTTAGGGTTAGGCTTAGGAGTTGAAGAAAAGAAAGTCCCAGTCGCCGTGCACAGACTCTCCTGCACTTAGTCCACCGGTGCAGATCTATCCCTCATTCAAACCTGTGGGAACAAGTGTGTCCAATCTGTAGATCCAGAGCCGTTCAGCTCTTTTCCGTTGTTTTGTGGACCAGTTTGGATCTGACTGTAGGATTGTGGCTGTGAGGGCTTGCCAGCCATGTTCAATAAAGTGTTTGACTACTGGTCGCTGTGTGTTATGGCTTTTTGTAATGTTGTGTCTGTGTTGTGTGAAGCGTGTTAAAATGCTATTTCCTGTTTCTCCCACATATCTCATTTTACAGATTTTGCACTGAATTAAATACACAGTTTTTGGTTTTAGGGTTACCTGCTTGTGTGATGGGATAAACGGTTTTGTTAAACCTGTTTTGTATCCAGCGCAGTTGGTTAAAAAAATCACTTTGACCTTTGACCTTAGGTTGTTGTAGGGGTCTCAGCTTGGCCTGAACCAGAAAATCCTTCAGGTTTTGGTTCCGTCTGTAGGCCGCAATTACCCTGTGATTTTGCAGTAAGTTAGTCTCTGATTGGAATTTAGAAAAGTTTTGTTTGATTTTATGAATTAGTTTTCCTGCCGAGGGAGAATAAGTGGTGACCAAAGGCAATAATGGTGATGTGTCCTTGGGTCTGGACTCCAGGAAGGAAGCTTTACATGTGTTCAGAAATGCTCTAGAATATCCTCTTAAGGATAGTGCTGAAAACAGTATCCGAGTGGCTTCCTTGAAGTCGCTTTCCTGAGTGCAGATTCTGTGGAAGCGAAGTAGCTGGGATTTAATAAGACCCGCATATGTGTGCTTTGGATGGTAACTGGTTTTAAAAAGCAATGCGTGTGTGTCCGTAGGTTTAAAATAAACCTTTATGTCAAGTTTGTGTGTGGAGCTGAAATTTGGGCCTTTAAAGGTTGTGGTGTCTAAAAAATCGACTGATTTAGCATTAGTGGATGATTTCAGCTTTATGGATGGGTTATGTGTGTTTAGTGTGTTTAGAAATAGTTGAAAGTCTTCCTCCGAGTGAGTCCAGACCCCCCAGATGTCATCTAGATATCTGTAATAATAAAGTGGTTTCTTTACACATTTGTTTAATGCCTCCGTCTCCCATTGCGCCATGAAGATATTTGCATACGCTGGAGCAAACTTCTTCCCCATCGCTGTTCCCTTAATTTGCAGGTAGAATTGGCCATCAAATTCAAAATCATTCCTTCTCAGATTAATTTGTAATAGCTGGAGTAGCTCCTTGTCTGGCCTTCTGCTGTTGGGGTGTTTAAGGAGAACTTGTTTGACTGCATTAATGCCTTCGGTTATGTCAATATTTGTATATAAGCTGTCTATATCCATGGTGAACAGAATGGAGTTGTCTGGCAGGATGATTTGTTTGATCTTGTTTATAAAGTCATACGTGTTCTTGATGTAACTGTCGTGTGTTATTGATAGGGGATTTAAATAGTGATCGATGAATTCTGCTGTTTGATATGTTTCACTGTTGCAGTCAGACACGATGGGTCTACCCGGTGGGATCTCATGGGGTTTACTCCATTTTGCTGGTTCCTTGTGGATCTTCGGTAACAGATAGAACCTTCTGGCTCTTGGTTCCGAAGAGCCTTTAAGATATCTGCGCTGTTTTGCATTAATTAACCTTTTCTCATACAAAGAGTCAATGATTTTAGTCACCATGGGGATGGTCTCTGGATAAATGGGTTTGTCTAGTTTATTGTAATAGGTGGTGTCCAGCAGTTGTCTTTTACCTTCCCAGAGATATTGTGCCCTGTCCATGATGACAATAGAGCTCCCCTTATCAGCCGGCTTGATGACAAATGTTCTTGTTGCCTGTTAGTTCCTTGAGTGCTTTGGTTTCGTTAATACTCAAGTTAGGTTTGGACTTGTTCATGTAAAATGTTTTGTTGAAATAACCAAGATCCTCCTCAATAAGTGAGTTAACTTCTGGCGGCAAAGTGCCAGCAGGGGGCGCCCATTCTGATTCTGGCATGAAAGGTTTTGGTCTACCTGTTTTAGCTGTACCATCTTCCTTAAAATGAACAGCTAATTTGATTCTCCTATGGTATTTTTGTAAATCGTGTCTGATCTGCAGCATTGTGTCATTGTTTTTAGCTTTGCTGTGAGAGGGGATGAAGGTTAAACCCCTGTTTAACAAAGAACGCTGTGCGTCAGACAGTACAAAAGATCTGGACAAATTACAAACATTGTTATTAACAATGCTTCTATGCCCTTCCTGTCCTGGTAGGCTATCAGGGCTGCCTATTTTAACCAGGCAGACCAGAGGTCCCACATCCTGGCAGCCGTGAATCTGGTCCAATGGACCTTGTCTGGTTTAACCCTGAAAAAGGCAGCGTCCTGGGCAGGGATGAACCTGTTGAGCTGAGAGATGTGAATATTGAGATGTGTGAGCATGGCTTGCTCCCTGTGTGATAAGGAGGGAGAAAAGTTCACCACAGGAACAAAGATCTCAGCATTAGGACATTTAAGTTTGGCTACTTTAAGGGCAGTTTGCATTTCCTTAACCAAAGCCCTTTTGTCCTTCTGTGTTCTGTTGTTGATACCAAATGAGAGGACCAGTCTCTCTACCTGCTCCATTTGCCCAGATTTGAGGAACAGGCTGGTCACATGTCTCCACTTGGCTCCCGGAAAACTGTCCACCTGGATGTTGTTGCTACAGTCCCCTGTCACAGGTAGGTGTGCAACATTCGAGTCCCCCAGAACCACATATTTTTTTTCTCAGGTTAAGTGACCAGTCTCGTGATTTTTTACCAGTGTTTGTGTGTCTGGTTGTGGCATTTACCTGAGATGAAGGTGATTCATCAGGCCCGGTGGGGGTGGTGGCGGTGGCTGCGGTGAGCGAGTCGTTTGCTGGAAGGAAAGTTGCCTCTGTGTGCTCTTTTCCATCCGGCGACGGAGGGCGACAGGCGTAGGTTCCAGCAGTGGTGGAGCAGAAGCAGCAGGTAGTGGGTGTGAGCGCATCATTGCTTCATAAGCAAGGAATTCGTCTATGATGGTCTGTTCCTCTGCTGTCACGCCGCGGGGTCGAGGCGGAGACTCCATCACGACTGAAGGGGAGGATCCTGTTGTCCTCTGCGTGTACGTTTCCTCCTGGCTGGATGATTTCCGCTGCCTTTGGGGAAGAGCCGGCGTCTGTGGAGTGCTGCGTGCCTGGGGTGATGGTGTGGGTGGTGCTGCTACAGCTGGAAAGAGGGGACGGCTGCTGTGTCGTTCCTCGTTGGATGCTGCAGGTGACCAGTCCCCTCTGGATGGTTCCGTCATCGTTGCCACTGTTGTCCTGTGGGGTGGTGGTGGTGGTGGTGAAGGTGGGGGGGCCGGAAGAGGAGATTGTGATCTCACGGAGCCCCTGGGAGCGTAGGGAGAGGATGCATAAACGGAAAGTTCATCCTCACTCTGCCCCCTGTGTTGTTGGGAGTGCGGAGGGGGCGTGGTCTGCGTGGAGGACTCAAGAACAGATGTACGTTCATCAAGTTCACCATTTTCCGATGAGGGAGTTGCTGGTTCTTGTGAGTCCTTTTTCTCATCCGACATCAGGAAGACCTGCACCTCTTCCACCGATTCTGGTCTGAAACGTCTCCCCAAGTTCCTTCTGGCCCATTTAGTGGCTATTTCTAATGGAGCCAGTAGGTTTCCCCCAAGATCTTGCAAAGTGCATTTTTCTGACTCCATCTGATCTTGGTAGTGTTGTCTAAGGATCAGCACGGTGGTGTAGGCCCACGATCTCGCATTACCATCTATTAATGTGGAAGTTCTGGTAGATGGAGCCGCGGGTTTGATGATCGTGGCCAAGTACGCGGTTATGTTTTGAATGCCGGGTGGGTTATTGTCCTTATCCGACACATTTTTTAAGTGATGTGCTGCTTTAAGAAGTCTGTGCATGGTTCTGACCTTTATTGTGAAGTCTGGGTCATCAGATCTTTGTGGCGCCTCTGACCGGTTTTGGGTCTGTGCGCCCTGCTGCGCGTACTGTCCCTGTGGGGGTCGCCGAGCGCGTTTCTTTTGTCGGTTCCAACCCTGGGGTCCTTGGTTCTGGTACCGCTTATTGAAGCCCCTACTGCGGCTCCTGGAGGGTTGGAATGGACGCTGGGGGTAAGAGGGACCGTACCTGGCGGCTGACGCGTAAGACTTGCGTCTCTGGGGGTACCGCTGGAGGTACCGCTGGGGGTACTGCGACTGCCAGCTGCGGTCCTGTTGATAGCGAGGCCGTCGTTGCTGGGGAGAGTGGCGTCGTTGGAAACTTCCTCTATTCTGCTGGTTCCACTGAACGTCCCGTCGTCTTCCCCCTCGGTAGCGAACCTGTGTCCAGCCCGACTCCTCCTCCATCTCATCCGGTGGGAAATAGTCCCACGTCATTCCGGAGATGTCCGGTAGTTAAAAAACAGGTGCTAAACTAACTAACTGTGTAGCTAACTATCTAAAAGAACAAGTGGAATTAAATGAAAGAACCGAAAAACTGCGGCTTAAAATGTTGGCAACTGGCCATTTATTGAACAAACGTGAAAAAGTTAACTGGAACAAAGAAACAAAATATTTACAAAAAACAAGCTCAACGCTACGTTTCGACTCCTCAATGAGTCTTCATCAGGCTAAGAGCTTGTAAAAGCGCATAGAACCTTCTCTTGTCGTCGAAGCTCGGTCCAGAATGGCTGTCCCGTTCTGTTTCTGACCGGTTTCATCTAGCGCATACCAGTTAACAAGCATCAATTGGCTCTATTAGCACCTGTACTTGTGTCCAATCAAATTGGACCATTCCAGAGCGCCGCTGGAGTGGTAGGACCATATTTAGAGTTCCGGCCCATACTCCCCCTAGTGTCCAAGAGAGCGCCTGGCACTTTTCACTAACCAGATTACATTTACAACATGTTATTACCGTAAAAAATAGATAAACACAGACACAACGTACATAACACTTTGCATTCATGTGTTATATGAAAACAAACCTTCTGTGGGGCATGATTTAAAAGAAATTCAAATTCCAAGACATGAGATTCCCCACACTGGCTTTACTCTATCTGACTGACTCCTTTCCCTGCTACATTTCTGATACACTCTTGCCCTCTAGTGGGCAAAACTGTGAACTACATGAGTCATCTGTAGCTGATTAGAAAATTAAGTTTAGGTGTGTCCTTTTAATCTGAACAATCCAACATCTGTGTGGGACTTGAGACCTGTCAACCAGGGGTGAAGGTTTGCTGGCTGGAAGAGGCAATTGATGGTAAGACTCAAAGGAATTTGTGTCAGATATTCCGGTTTTTAGTGTCCAATATTGGTTAAGGTTAGGACAATCTACTCCACTGTTTAGGGTTGGAATAGGGATTGGGGTTAGGTTAAATAATCCAATTTACTCCAAGTTTAGGGTTAGAACAGGGGTTGGGGTTAGGTTAATTAATCTAATCTACTCTACTATTTTAGGGTTAGAATAAGGATGGGGTTAGGATTAGATTAAAGAATCAATTTGTATTCTGAGTCTTACAAATACTGCCCTCCTCCATGTCCAGCAGACTCCCCCTGTTGGCAGAACTGGATGGGTGAGTGACCAACAGATAAAGTCAGGGAAGAGGTAAGTCATGTACAGAAGAACACTTGTTTCATTTCTACTCATTTTTTCATTTTCCAAAGAACTGTTGTGGAAATATTGCATCAGAGTATTAAATGGGAGGGCAGTGCCCCTCCAGAGGTCATCAGGAGGAACAAATCTGCAGCAGACAGGTTGCTGGAGGCCACTGGCCGGTTAGGAGTTGAAGAAAAGAAGTGCACAGACTCTCCTGCACTTAGTCCACCGGTGCAGATCTATCCCTCATTCAAACCTGTGGGAACAAGTGTGTCCAATCTGTAGATCCAGAGCCGTTCAGCTCTTTTCTGTTGTTTTGTGGACCAGTTTGGATCTGACTGTAGGATCGTGGCTGTGAGGGCTTGCCAGCCATGTTCAATAAAGTGTTTGACTACTGGTCGCTGTGTGTTATGGCTTTTTGTAATGTTGTGTCTGTGTTGTGTGAAGCGTGTTAAAATGCTATTTCCTGTTTCTCCCACATATCTCATTTTACAGATTTTGCACTGAATTAAATACACACAGTTTTTGGTTTTAGGGTTACCTGCTTGTGTGATGGGATAAACGGTTTTGTTAAACCTGTTTTGTATCCAGCGCAGTTGGTTAAAAAAATCACTTTGACCTTTGACCTTAGGTTGTTGTAGGGGTCTCAGCTTGGCCTGAACCAGAAAATCTTTCAGGTTTTTGTTCCGTCTGTAGGCCGCAATTACCCTGTGATTTTGCAGTAAGTTAGTCTCTGATTGGAATTTAGAAAAGTTTTGTTTGATTTTATGAAATAGTTTTCCTGCCGAGGGAGAATAAGTGGTGACCAGGGTTAGGGTTAGGGTTAGGGGAAAACTGTAATAAAAAGAGGCCACCGCCGAAGGCGGTGGTCTCTTTGAGGCTCTGTCCATTCTGGGCACCACGGATCTGATAGTCCACCCCCCATAAGTTCTTCCTTGGGGTTCACAGGTGGTACAAGACACACACTTATTTGATTTTTCAGAGTGGTACAGTCTGACGAACCCGCCCTCTGGTTTGTGGTTTAGGGTCAGGATTCCGGTGAGCCAGGGTTAGTTGATGGGGTAGGGGGTGTAGGGGGGGTTGGATTGGGAACATCAGTTCCCACTGGTTAGGGTCAGGGCCAGGGGATGGGAAAGGTGGTAGAGAAAATAGTGGCTTCAGACCCCCACTAATTAGGGTAAGAGCCAGGGGTTGGGAGAGGGGGCAGAGAAAGGTGATGGCTTCAACCCCCCACTAATTAGGGTAAGAGCCAGGGGTTGGGAGAGGGGGCAGAGAAAGGTGATGGCTTCAGACCCCCACTAATTAGGGTAAGAGCCAGGGGTTGGGAGAGGGGGCAGAGAAAGGTGATGGCTTCAGACCCCCACTAATTAGGGTAAGAGCCAGGGGTCGGGAGGAGGATGGGGGGCTCAGGCCAGGAGTGATTAAACTGAGGTCGGGTGTAGGAGACAGTGTTAGGAGCTTGAAACAGCCCGAGGCTTAGCCTCATTAAGCCCTCCCGGGTGTGATGTGTCCAGTCTCATTATCCAGAGTCTCTCTGCCCACTTCCGCTGCTGGGAAGTCCAGTCGGAGTTCGACTCCAGGACTGTGGCTGTAACAGATTGCCAACCATGTATAAGAAAGTGCTGGACCAAATGGGTGTTTGTCCCCTTCCTCCTCAGGATGTTGTATCTGTGTTGTGTGAATCTGACCAGGAGTGTATTTTTGGTCTCTCCCACGTACATTCTTTGACACGTTTTGCATGTTATGAGATACACACAGTTAGAGGTGCGGGCGGTGCCTTTAGTCCGGGTTAAGTAAACTGTGTCTGAGAAAACGTTGTAAATCCACTGTTTGTGCTTAAAAAATTGCCCCAAATCCTTAGATTTAGTTCTGATTGTAGGTCTCAATTTAGCTTTAAAGAGCAAGTCACCCCCAAATAAACATTTTTTTGCTGATAAACTAAATAAACGAGTGTCTAATCGTGCTGCAGACACATATAGTCAATAATTTGGAACTTCAGTGCATCTTAGTTAAAATTTAAATTTTCTGCCTAAAACTGGCAGTGTTGTGCCGTCGTCAGGTAAAAACTCTGCACTGTATTTTAATTTAAATCTGCCACCGCTATTGGCTAAGAGGTATGCTATGATGTAAACTGGTACATTATGATGTCACAATGCTGTCGTGAGCCTGTGTGTGTGTGTATTTGTTAGCAGCTCCTCCTTCTTTGTCTGCCAGGCAACAGCATTTGTTGCATTTTTCAAACATGAAGTGGGAGTGGAGTAATACTCTGGTAGGGGGTGACTTGCTCTTTAACTAGATAGTCTTTTAGATTTTTATTCCTCCTGTAGGCAGCCAGCACCTCATGGTCTGTGAGTATCTTAGTTGTCTGGACAAGAGTCTGAAAATTCTCTTTGACCCCTCTGATGTAGCCCAACATGTGTGGTGAATATGGCATAACAAGGGGTAATTGTGATGTAACCTTGATTGGTTTATCTTCCAAAAAGGTTCTGTTCACCTTTCTTAAAAAGGTGCGACAGTACCCTCTAGTGGATAAGGTGGAAAACAGGATTTTCTTTGCCTCCTGGAAATCACTCTGTTGTGTGCAGATTCTGTGGAACCTCAGTAGTTGTGACTTAATTATCCCAGCAAATGTGTGCTTGGGATGAAAGCTCGTTTTGTGGAGCAAAGCATGGGTGTCAGTGGGTTTAAAGAAGACTTTAACGTCCAGTGTGTGGGAGGAGCTGAAATCCTTCCCTTTAAATGTTGTTGTGTCCAAGAAATCCACTGATTCAGAGCTTGTTGTGGCCTTCAGTTTGATTGACTGATTGTGGCTGTTCAGAGTTGTCAGAAAATGTTCAAACTCCTGTCCCCCATGTGGCCAAACCCCCCAGACATCATCCAGAAATCTGTAATATGCTGATGGTTTCTTGTCACATTTTGTCATTGCAGTTGTTTCCCACTCTGCCAATAAAATATTGGCATAGGCTGGGGCAAATTTCTTTCCCATTGCTGTGCCCTTAATCTGTAAAAAGAATTCCCCATTGAATTCAAAGTCATTTCTCCTGAGATTAATCTCAAGTAGCTGTAAAAGCTCTTGATCTGGGCGTCTGCTATCTGGGTATTTGAGAAAAATTCTCTTAATTGCATCTAAACCCTCCTGAATATCAATATTTGTATATAGACTCTCCACATCCATTGTGAACAGAGTGGCTCCTTCTGGTATTTCCAAGTTTTTAATCTTGGCCACAAAATCATATGTGTCTTTGATGTATGATTCATGTTTCATGGATAAGGGATTGAGGTAAAAGTCCAAGAACTCGGCTGTGTAGTAAGTTTCACTGTCACAATCTGATACAATCGGCCTCCCTGCAGGGATCTCATATGGTGTTGCCCATTTAACTGGATCTTTATGAATCTTGGGCAGCATATAAAATAATCTTTCCCTCGGTTGGGAGGAGCCCAGCAGGTAGGTATGTTGCTTTGTATCAATAAACCCCTTTTCCCTTAATCTATTGACAATTTGTCTTACCATAGGTCTGGTTTCTGGATAGATTGGTTTAGTGAGTTTAGAGTAATAAACTTCATCCCTTAATTGCCTGTACCCTTCTTTTAAATATTGGCTTTTGTCCAAGATTACTATGGCGCTCCCTTTGTCTGCTGGTTTTATGACTATTTCTGAATTATCCGCTAGTTCTTTGATCGCTCTTCTTTCCTCCAAACTAAGGTTACTGGTGGGTGGAGGCCTATATGCTCTCTTTTTAATTCTGTCAGAATCAGAGCTAATTAGGTTTGCTGTTTCGGGCGGAAGTAGTCCCATCGCTGGTGTCCAATCAGATTTATTAGTAAATGGTTTTTTTGAACCTTTTAAACTGGGTTTGTTCTTATAGTATAGGGCTAATTTGACCCTTCTGTGGTAGTTTTGTAGTTCATATTTGCACTGAAACCAGATGTTCTTATTGAAATTTTGAGTTGGGATGAAGTTTATTCCTTTACTCAGCAGGGAGAGCTGTGCATCCGTTAAAACAAACCTTTTTGCTAGGTTAACAACTCCTTTATTAACCCCTCCCTTAAATGGGCTTATGGGGAGTTCTAGTTTAAGTATTGTAACCAACTGTGAAGGATTCTGTCAGCTGTAGGTGTAGACCAATGGATCTTATCCTTCACCCCATCCGTGACCACCTCTATTTCCCCAGCAGGAATATAATGACTCAGGGTAGAAATTTTGTCATTCAAACCTCTTAGAACCTCTTTTTCATTCTCAGACAAATCTGGTGAGAAATTCACCTGTGGCACCATGATCCGGGCCTCCGGGAATTTGGCGTGTGCTGTTGCCAGCGCTTGATCCACCTGGTCAAACAACCCCTTATTCTTCTTGCTTGGACACCTGTCATTAATACCAAACGAGAGAATTATATTTTGTACTCTGGTCTCTTTTGTGGCATTCTGAAGGATGTCATTCACGTGTTGCCATCCTGCTCCAGGTAAGCTGTCAATTTGCAGTCCCTGGACGGGGATGGCATTTATTCTGTTGAGATTGGAGTCCCCCATGATGAGGTTCTGTTCTGCCACATGCAGAGACCAGATCTTCTTATTCTTGGCCGTGTGTGCTGTGGGTACACATGTGGATGGTTTCCCTGGATGATCGGGCCGGTCTGCAGCCGGGTCTCTGGTCTCCGAGTTACTCGTCTGCTTCTCTTCCTGGTTTCTCCTCTGGGTCTCGGTGTGCTCGATCTCCTCTCTTCTCGGCCTGTCCAACGAAGTCTCCTCCGGTAGCTGCCAATGGTCTTCTTTTGTTGACTTTTGGGTCAGACGTGGCCGGGCTCCCCCCTCGATTCTGGGTGGAAGAGCTGCTGCCCCCATCTCCGATGGGCCCTGTGGGAGCTTCCTGTCCATCTCTATGGCCCTGGTGAGCGAGGTCAGAGGGGAGTGTGGAGAAGGATACAGATCTTGGATGGTAGATGCCTCCCTCCAGCAGCCTTCAGGCGGTTTCTCCTCAACTTTGGGCTGCTGTATTGTCTGGGTGGCGTGTTCTTTTGTGCGGCGGTCGAAGGCCGCTTCCTCCTCCCTTTGTGGACCCCTACCCCGTTGGGCCCGTTCCGATGGCAAACACCAGTTTGAGCAGCCCTGGGTCGGTGTAGATGGCCGAACCGGGCTCTTTTGGTGGTTCTGGTCTGGTTGAGGGGTGGTGGCCCGTCTCCCCTCACCTTCTGTGGTTGGTGAGCTAGGCGTGGGCCTGCCCCGGTCTGCTGGTTCGTCCAGTCTGGCCACCATGAAGGCTTCTGCT
The DNA here is from genome assembly GCF_043380555.1 of Nothobranchius furzeri. Classification (NCBI taxonomy): domain Eukaryota; kingdom Metazoa; phylum Chordata; class Actinopteri; order Cyprinodontiformes; family Nothobranchiidae; genus Nothobranchius; species Nothobranchius furzeri. Next base: position 43,681,845 of record NC_091755.1, on the reverse strand, counting down.
TGTTCCAATGTGTTCCTGGTAAGCCTTCTACCCAGGTTCTTCCTAGCCCATTTCACGGCCACCTGAAATGGTGCTAGCCACTCTGGTTCTGGGTAACCCATCAGTATTTCCATCTCAGACTCCATAGTGTCCATATAGTGGTCTTTTAGGATCAATATAGTGGTATGAGCCCAGTTTTTGGCGTTCCCCGTGATCAAATTTGTGGTTCTAGCTGTGGGACCCGCAGGCTTAATGGAAATCATTAAATTGTTCATTGTCCTCTTCAGTGAGAGCGGATATTCATCACCTGTGATTTTACTTAGATGATGAATTGCTTTGATGGCGTTATGGATGTTGTGAACTTTATTTACAAAGTCCGGATCAGAGGATAATTCTGTATTATTTTGGGATCTGGAGCTCTGGTGTTTATTTCTAACCCACGGCCCACTGTTGTTTCTGCCCCAAAATGGCCGCCTCTGATCACCCGCGTGGTGGGTTCTATGGTTACCCTCCCAAGATGGCGCCTCTCCGTCCTTTCTTCTCTCTCTTCCACGTGCTCTCTCATAATGTGAGGCCGGTCGGTGGGTCCGGCGTTGTCCTCCCGAGGGAATCTCTCGGTTCTCCGTCCGGCCCTCTCTCGTGACGGAGGCATATGAGCGCCGTCTGGGGTACTCTGGTCCATCCGCCCACCTACCTCGGCCGGCCGCCTCCGGCGTCCGTCTTCGGCGCTTCCCCCGTTCCGCCGGTCCTCTGCGGCGGTTTCTCTGACGGCGGCCGTAGTGGATCGTGGTCCAACCTCCCACGTCCTCATCCTCATCATAAACATGTGGAGGCATGCTGTGCCTCTGAAAAACCTTTAAATCCCTTAGTTCCGTGTAAAACACTTTTTTTTAAAAAGAAGGAAAAATTGTTTTGTCATTTGGGCAAAAACGGCCCCTTTAATAAACAAACAGAATTCCTTATAAACAGAAATACGACAAAACTCAATACGTTTCGGTCATCATAGACCTTCATCAGTTAAGTTGTCGTGGCGTGTTTCTTGTGCGTCTTCAGCTGGTTAGCTTTTAAATCCGGTAAGATGCGCGGTTCTGCACCTCCACAGCCAATCAGAGCTCTTTCACCTTGTTGTCTAGCTCCCCATTGGTTCCTCCCGGTGTTGCATTCAGGCGCACAGGTGAAGTGTGTATTTACACGGAACATACATTTAAGTTGTCCAAAAGTCCTTAGATTTTTTTTTTAATACGCTTTATTGACAACGCACAAAATACAATTACAAAAAAACAAACACAATGTCAGGGGGTTTCTATGGGAAAACAGAACAGTCAAACAAAGAATCACATGATATTGAACAGGGAACATAAGCTTATGGTTTTGGCAGCTTTCAAATTTTGAGAATGTTGTATGGTTTTTATATATTGTCTGGTTTCATTCAAAAAGCATTGAAAGGAAGGTTTTGCACTAGAAAATTTCGACTTATGTATATGAAATTTAGCTAATAATATCAATAAATTAATCAAATAAAATTCCTTTGCCCTGTGCTTGGGGTACTGAAAGAGACCAAATAATATTTCCTCATAACAAAGAGAGAACTCAGAAAAGATTAAGGAAACAACAAAAATCCTAAATTCTTGCCAGAAAAGATTTGTGTATGAGCATGACCAAAATAAATGAGAAATATCTTCCTCCACACAGTTACAAAATGTACAGTTAACATCAATGTCCTTTTTATAACGTATAAGAAAAGATCTGGTTGGGTAAAAACGATGAATAATTTTAAAAGATATTTCCTTTACTTTGTTATTTAATAGAAATTTTGATGGTAAGGTCCAAATCTTCTCCCATTCCAGGTTCTGGTATAAGTTATTCCAGTAGGCGACAACCGTTGGGGCACAAGTTCTGTCTTTTTGAAACAGAATTCGTATTTCACGGTTGTTTTTCCTCTTTGTAGCGGGGAAACACACCTGACCAACATAAGTAACAGTAGGATCCAGTGGTAAAGGGGTCAAATCATTAACAACATGATCTCTAAACAACATTAAGACCCCAGCAGGGATAGCATCAAACACTATGGCATACTCCTTTGGTGGAACAGGAAGACCATATGTATTCATAAATTCTGAGTAAGAGAGTAAACCTCCAACAGGATTTATAAGTTGTGCAACACTGTGAATCCCATTATCAAACCAGTTAATTAAAAACACAGACTTATGTTTGTATAAAATGTCTCTATTGTTCCAAATATAGTATCTATGTGGAGAAAAGTTGTGTTTATAGATCAATGACCAGGAAAGAAGCATTTGTTTATGAAAGTTGGATAGTATTAAAGGGATTTTATCGATATTGTAATTACAAAGTAAAAGGAAGTTAAGACCACCAATATTTGAAAAAATATAATTGGGAATAAAGTTCCAAATTGAGGTTGGGTTCCTGAAAAATTGTTTAATCCAGTTAATTTTAAACACATTATTTAAAGAGGAGAAATCCAGAAAGTTTACTCCACCATGTTGGTATGAGTTGGATAAAACTGATCTTTTAATGTAATGAATTCTATTCTTCCATATGAAGTTATAAAGAATTCTGTCAATATCTGCCAGGGTTTCTTTATTTACATCAAGAGACAAAGCAGCATAAGTTAGACGGGATAAGCCCTCTGCTTTTGTCAGTAAAACTCTCCCTTTAATAGATAAATCCCGCTGCAGCCAAGCATTTAGCTTACGTTGTGTTTTGTCCAAAATTTGAGTGAAATTAAGGGAGCACCTGGTGGATTGATTTTTATTAATGATGATACCAAGGTAATTGACGGACTCTTTCACTGGGATGCCAGCGATAGCTAGACTGCTACAATTTCTAAGGGCAAGCAGTTCACATTTGCCAATGTTTAGGTGGAGTCCTGAAGCTAAAGAAAAGGCATTAATTGTGTTAATAGCCATTTGCACCTGTGAAGCATTTTTTAAAAAGAGAGTGGTATCATCAGCAAGTTGACTAATGAATATTTCTTTATCCGCAATGGTTATACCTTTCAGAGGACTGCGTTTAATATAATCAGAAAGGAGTTGGGCACAGATGAGAAATAAGTATGGGGAGATGGGGCAGCCCTGCCTGATACCGCGGTTCAAGTTAAACCTAGGTGACGTACCTGCTTGTAGTTTGATGGAACAATTAGCATTTTTGTACATTGTTTTAATTGCATTCTGAAAATAAGAACCAAGGCCAAATTTGTCCAAAGCCTGAAAAATAAAACCATGCTCAATCGTATCAAACACTTTGCAAAAATCTACGAATAAGATAAAGCTATCATCCTCACACAAATCTGCATAATCAATTAGGTCAAGGACAAGTCTAATGTTATTGGATATGTGTCTGTTGGCCATAAAGCCAGACTGAGTTTCATCAATAATATCATTCAAAACAGCTTTCAGTCTTTTGGCAAAAATCTGAGCTAGGATCTTATAATCATTATTAAGGAGGCAAATTGGCCTCCAATTATCAATATAAGTGGGATCTTTCTTTGGCTTCGGGATTAGGGTTAACAGACCTTGTGATAAGGTGGGGGGAAGAGATTAATTTATAAGACTTTCAATGTAAACATTAAGAAGAAATGGAGCCAGTTGATCTGCAAAAGTAATGTAAAATTCAGAGGTTAAGCCATCGGTTCCTGGGGATTTATTAAGTTTAAGACGTCGAATAGCATGTAGCACTTCACTAATAGATATCGGCCTATCACAGAAACTCATCTGATCTTCTTTTACTGTACGCACATCAGGGATTTGATCCATAAAGTTCAGAGCAGCACTCTCATCAAACTCTGATTTGTATAAATCTTTATAAAAATTGGAGCAATAGGTGGAGACTTTTCAGGGGTCATCAGTTATAATACCATCAATATTAAGTCTCCGAACAGAACTGACTTTAGAGCGACATTTCTCTAATTTAAAAAAATAGGATGAGTGTTGTTCACCTTCTTCTAACCATCTTCTCCTTGATCTCACAAAGGCTCCGTCTGCTTTCAGTTTATAAATATCATTTAACTTACTCTGTTGCAAAGCTAATTCAGTTTTATCTTCTTCAGATAGGTTCTCTGGTGGGATCTGAGTGAGAGCAGATATCCTAGTAATTACATTGATTTCTTCCTTTTTCCTTTGTTTTGCTGCAGACGAGCCATACTCTCTCAAATATTTAGCGGCTTCAAATTTAAAGAGTTCCCAATTTTGACAGTAGAGATGACTGATTTGGGCTTTATCCCAGAAATTTTTGATTAATGACAAAATATCTTCAATCACTTTTTCATGTTTTAGAAGGGAATTATTAAGTTTCCAGTAGCAGTTCCTACAAGTTTGGGCAGCATTAGCATTGAAAAAGACCTGAAGTGATACCGCTTTGTGATCCGTGAGTGGAGTTGGCATTATACTGGTTATAACAATATTCCTATTTAAGCAATCAGAGATTAACCAAAAGTCAATACGGGATTTCGAAGAGTTGGATTTGTTACTCCATGTAAATAGTCTGGCTTTAGGGTTTTTTACTCTCCAAATGTCTATTAAATGAAATTTTTGCATAAATGTATTTAAACAACAGGACAGAGAGTTATTTGAGCTAGGTGGCCATCTGTCCAGTGAAGGATCTGGAGCAGTGTTAAAATCACCTCCAACTAATAACAAGAGATTAGGGTATTTGGATAACCAGAACAAAATGCGTGTTTCAAGGGCATCCAATAAGAAGTCATTACCAGACTTAGAATTATAACCATACACGTTGGCAAGAAGAAGAAATGTACCATCAATGTTGATAATCATTAACACAAAGTGTCCTTCTGAGTCCATTTCAGAGTGCATAACGTTTCCATTAAATTTGTTCTTCAGAGTAATAACTCCTGCCGATCTTTCTGAACCATGTGAAAACCACAGGTCCTTGCCCCACTGTGTTTTCCAAAAAGCAGTATCCTTACTAACAGAATGTGATTCTTGAAAAAAAAACAAAGTCAGTATTTTGTTGATTCGCAAACAAAAATAAAGCTTTTCGCTTAACAGTGTCTCTTAAACCCCTGACATTGAGAGAACAAAGTGATATAGACAGTGCGGCTTTAACACAAAATAATGAACAGTTTACTTCCCTTAGTTAACATGAAACTGGTATTAGCTTTTAACCTGAACCTCAAACGTACAAATAACTCCTTTGACATCTGTAAACTTATACCTCAAGGAGGGCAAGAAACCTCCATCAACGCAGCTGCAGCTTGATCCTCAGGCGAAGTGAGCGTTGGGTGCACCTCTTTCCCTTCAATGAACACACGGACCCCGGCAAAGTGAGCTCTTTTTCCTTCTTTCCTTGCAGCATCAATAAGAGGCCAAAGCTTCTCTCGAGTCTCTCTGTCGGCAGAGGACAGATCTTCAGAGAACCTCATGTAATTTTCTTTCAGAAAGGATCAGTTTTTAGCTTTCCTCCAGATCAGGTCACGAGCTGATCTTGTCACAAAACGAATGATGACCAGCCTTGGTTTCTTCTGAGCTTCGATGTATCGGCCCAGGCGATGAACTACGTCAATGCTGTTTTTGAATCCTGCATGTGTTTCCCCGGCAACAGTGCAGCAGATGTCAAGTACTTTTCTGGTGATATCTTCTTGCTTTTGCTCAGGGACACCTGAGAGCCTGAGATTCCATCTCCGATGGTATCTTTCAACTTCTTTGACTTTCAGTTCTACTTGACACATTCTGCTGCTGTTTTTTTCACATGTAGCTTTAACTGTTTTGGTGACATTTGTTGGGGTTATTAGGAGCGAACAATTTGTAAGCTTTAACTTATTTTTGGATTCTTCAATAAATTCTGTAAATATGGAACTATTTACTGATTTATTAATTAATTAAGATATTCTTTGATATCTTCGGGGCACCACCCTTTAATTAGAAAGGGAAATGAATCCAAAACTCTTATCAGTCTTTCTTGAAGTTCGTAGAATCCTCGGAGCAGAGACTTCTCTTCGACACAACAAAGCTACTGGACACAAAAATCTGAATTTTATAACATTTAATTAACAATTTGTCAAATGAATAAACAGTGGAATAGATGAATAATAACCGTGTGATATGATTGAAGATGGATGTGTTTGCATGTGATGGAGGATGTATGAACGGGGTCCTTTGTTCTCACAAAGGAGTAGTGTGTGTGTGTGTGTGTGTGTGTGTGTGCGTGTGTATGGATTCAAAATGGAGTCTTGAATACAAGATGGCTGACCCCTTTGTCTGGCTAAAGTGTGGGTGGCAACTTGCACTTTAACTTCCAAAGCACTTAGAATCAGTAGTAACTTAACCTTAAATCACTCAAAACATTTCAAAAGATCATGAAACAACACAAAAGATTAATCACAAATTAATATCTTTTAGTTTCAGCCTGGCCATGACAGAAACCATTTTAAGATACCAAACAATGATCAATAAGCAGTTTATTCTTTCAAAATGACCCGACGGACGTGTTTGGGACGAAAGAGGAAAACACGAAGCTACTTTTTAAGCAATAGCGCGGTTTTATTGCTTATTCTGGACTATAGAGTTAACGGAAGAAGAAGGAGAGAGAGAAAGAGATGAGTTGCTGATCACCACAAGAGCGAGGCGTCCCTCCCTCTTTGATTTGACGGTTCTCCGTGTTTCTCCGCAGCTTTCGGCGTCGTCCGTCGGTTTGATGCTTTCTCCGTTGTTTGGCGTTCACGAGTGTTTCTCCACGGGCTGGACAGAGACAGCAAAGTTTCTTTCTGTGCTGAGTTATAACTTACAGCGTGCTTGATGGAGTTGTTGCTTTCCTCCGCAGTTCTGTGTCCTCAAACATCAGCTGGAAGGGAGCAGAAACGAGCAGATCTGATGGGCTTGCAGTTTAGTTTCCAGCAGTTCCGTGGGCTCAAATTGGGCACTTAAGAGCTTCCGCGTGCTCAATTTGTCGGAGCGTTGACAAGCGTGTCCTTACCGCCAGGTATCCTGGGCAAAAGAACGAGGTTTCTTTGTCTCTGCTGAAGATTTATGGTCTTAGTTCGCGGGAAAAGCTCCACGGCTTCCCGCACATGCGCAGAACGTGTTTCTGGTACTAGGCGGTGACGTCATCACAATGCTTCCGTGTGCAAAGCATCATGGGAAATGAAGTTTCTTGGCGCTGATGTGATTATTTGCTTTTCAGAGCAATTTAAGCACAGTCATTTTGGAGAAAATCACTGCATAGTAATTTCCTCATGAGGTCAGACCCTCAACACATTCTTCAAAGATTCTACTTCCAAGAACATGAAATCAATAGACTTCTTCATGGCCTCGATGTTAACAGTATTCTTGCTGATCATAGCCTCCAGATTATCTGAGCGCTCATTAATTAAAGCAGCAATGTTGTTTTGCACATCAGCAAGAGTTATATCACCTTTGTGTTTTTTACCATCTGGTCTGGCTGGAGTATCGGGGTCCGAGTCCGGCAGTGGCTTCAGTTCAGGACTTTTGCTGCGGTTGTAGTCATGGTCGGCAGTCACGGCATTCTTGGGGCTGGTATTTGAGCTAGCTACACCTGTGCTTCTCTCCATTTCCTTGGTTGCTCCTTTGGTTAGACTTTTAGATTTCATGGAAGTTTCTTTTTCCTTCCTTTTGCTACCCTGAGTTGTTGTAAACATTGCTGAGGTAACAGAGCTTCCCGCTGTTAGCTAAGCTAACACTTTGCAAAAAGGCTCGGGTCGCTAAAAAGTTCTTTGAAGTATGGTTCAGGAAGCTGTCACTTAGACGTGTCACAAACGTATACTGAATAAGTAGTCAGTAGGATAACTCACTTGTGATTCAGATAAAAAACGAAGGCTGAAAGGGAAGTAAAACTGCAAAATCGTGCTTAGCCACGGAGCGGAGCGTCTACCTCGGTCGCCATCTTGGCCCTCCACACCCCCAAAAGTCCTTAGATACATCAGTTTAAAATTAATACATCGTGTCAACAGTTGCTAGGAGTTGTAACTAGCGAATCCATATTGTCAAATCATCCCAGATTTAAATCAATTAAAAAAAAAAAACAGTCACGTTCCGGTATTTCCGGTCCCACAGGAAGTACATGCATGTTCATCTTTTCAGCTTGACATGATTAAACATACCTTCAAAATAAAACCACATTCCGGCATTTCCCGTCAAACAGGAAGTCTGTTCATGTTCATCTTTCTGGAATGACTATGATAAACAGACCTTAAAAAATAAAACCACATTCCGGCATTTCCGGTCAAACAGGAAGTCTGTTCATGTTCATCTTTCTGGATTGACTATGATAAACAGACCTTAAAAAATAAAACTACGTTCCGGCATTTCCGGTCCAACAGGAAATACATCCTGTTCATCCTTTCAACTTGACTATGTACATTCGTTTATTCTCCTCTTTTCTCTTGTTGTTTAGTCCATAATTTATTAGTTTTTGTTAACCCTGTTTTGTTCATGAGTTTCCCTTCACCTAGATAAGATCTTCTTGTTTTTAAAAAAAACTTTTATAAATGTTATGAATTGTCTAGGAGTATTCTTTTTCTTTAATTTAGAAACTTTAATAATAAAGTAGTTTATTTGGTTAATGTCAGTTAACTCCTTGTTTCGGATGCATCCTGGTCTCCCCACTTAAGTTACTCACTCATAACCATCTAATTCCAGTTCAAAACAGTGTTCCACCTTGCATTCCATCTGGCCCTAGTTTCATCCTATTGGGGAGGCTTTCCATCAGCCGGGTCACCACAGAGGCACGCGCAGGTTAGGGGAAAACTGTAATAAAAAAGAGGCCACCGCCGAAGGCGGTGGTCTCTTTGAGGCTCTGTCCATTCTGGGCACCACGGATCTGATAGTCCACCCCCCATAAGCTCTTCCTTGGGGTTCACAGGTGGTACAAGACACACACTTATTTGATTTTTCAGAGTGGTACAGTCTGACGAACCCGCCCTCTGGTTTGTGGTTTAGGGTCAGGATTCCGGTGAGCCAGGGTTAGTTGATGGGGTAGGGGGTGTAGGGGGGGTTGGATTGGGAACATCAGTTCCCACTGGTTAGGGTCAGGGCCAGGGGATGGGAAAGGTGGTAGAGAAAATAGTGGCTTCAGACCCCCACTAATTAGGGTAAGAGCCAGGGGTTGGGAGAGGGGGCAGAGAAAGGTGATGGCTTCAGACCCCCACTAATTAGGGTAAGAGCCAGGGGTTGGGAGAGGGGGCAGAGAAAGGTGATGGCTTCAGACCCCCACTAATTAGGGTAAGAGCCAGGGGTCGGGAGGAGGATGGGGGGCTCAGGCCAGGAGTGATTAAACTGAGGTCGGGTGTAGGAGACAGTGTTAGGAGCTTGAAACAGCCCGAGGCTTAGCCTCATTAAGCCCTCCCGGGTGTGCTGTGTCCAGTCTCATTATCCAGAGTCTCTCTGCCCACTTCCGCTGCTGGGAAGTCCAGTCGGAGTTCGACTCCAGGACTGTGGCTGTAACAGATTGCCAACCATGTATAAGAAAGTGCTGGACCAAATGGGTGTTTGTCCCCTTCCTCCTCAGGATGTTGTATCTGTGTTGTGTGAATCTGACCAGGAGTGTATTTTTGGTCTCTCCCACGTACATTTTTTGACACGTTTTGCATGTTATGAGATACACACAGTTAGAGGTGCGGGCGGTGCCTTTAGTCCGGGTTAAGTAAACTGTGTCTGAGAAAACGTTGTAAATCCACTGTTTGTGCTTAAAAAATTGCCCCAAATCCTTAGATTTAGTTCTGATTGTAGGTCTCAATTTAGCTTTAACTAGATAGTCTTTTAGATTTTTATTCCTCCTGTAGGCAGCCAGCACCTCATGGTCTGTGAGTATCTTAGTTGTCTGGACAAGAGTCTGAAAATTCTCTTTGACCCCTCTGATGTAGCCCAACATGTGTGGTGAATATGGCATAACAAGGGGTAATTGTGATGTAACCTTGATTGGTTTATCTTCCAAAAAGGTTCTGTTCACCTTTCTTAAAAAGGTGCGACAGTACCCTCTAGTGGATAAGGTGGAAAACAGGATTTTCTTTGCCTCCTGGAAATCACTCTGTTGTGTGCAGATTCTGTGGAACCTCAGTAGTTGTGACTTAATTATCCCAGCAAATGTGTGCTTGGGATGAAAGCTCGTTTTGTGGAGCAAAGCATGGGTGTCAGTGGGTTTAAAGAAGACTTTAACGTCCAGTGTGTGGGAGGAGCTGAAATCCTTCCCTTTAAATGTTGTTGTGTCCAAGAAATCCACTGATTCAGAGCTTGTTGTGGCCTTCAGTTTGATTGACTGATTGTGGCTGTTCAGAGTTGTCAGAAAATGTTCAAACTCCTGTCCCCCATGTGGCCAAACCCCCCAGACATCATCCAGAAATCTGTAATATGCTGATGGTTTCTTGTCACATTTTGTCATTGCAGTTGTTTCCCACTCTGCCATGAAAATATTGGCATAGGCTGGGGCAAATTTCTTTCCCATTGCTGTGCCCTTAATCTGTAAAAAGAATTCCCCATTGAATTCAAAGTCATTTCTCCTGAGATTAATCTCAAGTAGCTGTAAAAGCTCTTGATCTGGGCGTCTGCTATCTGGGTATTTGAGAAAAATTCTCTTAATTGCATCTAAACCCTCCTGAATATCAATATTTGTATATAGACTCTCCACATCCATTGTGAACAGAGTGGCTCCTTCTGGTATTTCCAAGTTTTTAATCTTGGCCACAAAATCATATGTGTCTTTGATGTATGATTCATGTTTCATGGATAAGGGATTGAGGTAAAAGTCCAAGAACTCGGCTGTGTAGTAAGTTTCACTGTCACAATCTGATACAATCGGCCTCCCTGCAGGGATCTCATATGGTGTTGCCCATTTAACTGGATCTTTATGAATCTTGGGCAGCATATAAAATAATCTTTCCCTCGGTTGGGAGGAGCCCAGCAGGTAGGTATGTTGCTTTGTATCAATAAACCCCTTTTCCCTTAATCTATTGACAATTTGTCTTACCATAGGTCTGGTTTCTGGATAGATTGGTTTAGTGAGTTTAGAGTAATAAACTTCATCCCTCAATTGCCTGTACCCTTCTTTTAAATATTGGCTTTTGTCCAAGATTACTATGGCGCTCCCTTTGTCTGCTGGTTTTATGACTATTTCTGAATTATCCGCTAGTTCTTTGATCGCTCTTCTTTCCTCCAAACTAAGGTTACTGGTGGGTGGAGGCCTATATGCTCTCTTTTTAATTCTGTCAGAATCAGAGCTAATTAGGTTTGCTGTTTCGGGCGGAAGTAGTCCCATCGCTGGTGTCCAATCAGATTTATTAGTAAATGGTTTTTTTGAACCTTTTAAACTGGGTTTGTTCTTATAGTATAGGGCTAATTTGACCCTTCTGTGGTAGTTTTGTAGTTCATATTTGCACTGAAACCAGATGTTCTTATTGAAATTTTGAGTTGGGATGAAGTTTATTCCTTTACTCAGCAGGGAGAGCTGTGCATCCGTTAAAACAAACCTTTTTGCTAGGTTAACAACTCCTTTATTAACCCCTCCCTTAAATGGGCTCATGGGGAGTTCTAGTTTAAGTATTGTAACCAACTGTGAAGGATTCTGTTAGCTGTAGGTGTAGACCAATGGATCTTATCCTTCACCCCATCCGTGACCACCTCTATTTCCCCAGCAGGAATATAATGACTCAGGGTAGAAATGTTGTCATTCAAACCTCTTAGAACCTCTTTTTCATTCTCAGACAAATCTGGTGAGAAATTCACCTGTGGCACCATGATCCGGGCCTCCGGGAATTTGGCGTGTGCTGTTGCCAGCGCTTGATCCACCTGGTCAAACAACCCCTTATTCTTCTTGCTTGGACACCTGTCATTAATACCAAACGAGAGAATTATATTTTGTACTCTGGTCTCTTTTGTGGCGTTCTGAAGGATGTCATTCACGTGTTGCCATCCTGCTCCAGGGAAGCTGTCAATTTGCAGTCCCTGGACGGGGATGGCATTTATTCTGTTGAGATTGGAGTCCCCCATGATGAGGTTCTGTTCTGCCACATGCAGAGACCAGATCTTCTTATTCTTGGCCGTGTGTGCTGTGGGTACACATGTGGATGGTTTCCCTGGATGATCGGGCCGGTCTGCAGCCGGGTCTCTGGTCTCCGAGTTACTCGTCTGCTTCTCTTCCTGGTTTCTCCTCTGGGTCTCGGTGTGCTCGATCTCCTCTCTTCTCGGCCTGTCCAACGAAGTCTCCTCCGGTAGCTGCCAATGGTCTTCTTTTGTTGACTTTTGGGTCAGACGTGGCCGGGCTCCCCCCTCGATTCTGGGTGGAAGAGCTGCTGCCCCCATCTCCGATGGGCCCTGTGGGAGCTTCCTGTCCATCTCTATGGCCCTGGTGAGCGAGGTCAGAGGGGAGTGTGGAGAAGGATACAGATCTTGGATGGTAGATGCCTCCCTCCAGCAGCCTTCAGGCGGTTTCTCCTCAACTTTGGGCTGCTGTATTGTCTGGGTGGCGTGTTCTTTTGTGCGGCGGTCGAAGGCCGCTTCCTCCTCCCTTTGTGGACCCCTACCCCGTTGGGCCCGTTCCGATGGCAAACACCAGTTTGAGCAGCCCTGGGTCGGTGTAGATGGCCGAACCGGGCTCTTTTGGTGGTTCTGGTCTGGTTGAGGGGTGGTGGCCCGTCTCCCCTCACCTTCTGTGGTTGGTGAGCTAGGCGTGGGCCTGCCCCGGTCTGCTGGTTCGTCCAGTCTGGCCACCATGAAGGCTTCTGCTTGTTCCAATGTGTTCCTGGTAAGCCTTCTACCCAGGTTCTTCCTAGCCCATTTCACGGCCACCTGAAATGGTGCTAGCCACTCTGGTTCTGGGTAACCCATCAGTATTTCCATCTCAGACTCCATAGTGTCCATATAGTGGTCTTTTAGGATCAATATAGTGGTATGAGCCCAGTTTTTGGCGTTCCCCGTGATCAAATTTGTGGTTCTAGCTGTGGGACCCGCAGGCTTAATGGAAATCATTAAATTGTTCATTGTCCTCTTCAGTGAGAGCGGATATTCATCACCTGTGATTTTACTTAGATGATGAATTGCTTTGATGGCGTTATGGATGTTGTGAACTTTATTTACAAAGTCCGGATCAGAGGATAATTCTGTATTATTTTGGGATCTGGAGCTCTGGTGTTTATTTCTAACCCACGGCCCCCTGTTGTTTCTGCCCCAAAATGGCCGCCTCTGATCACCCGCGTGGTGGGTTCTATGGTTACCCTCCCAAGATGGCGCCTCTCCGTCCTTTCTTCTCTCTCTTCCACGTGCTCTCTCATAATGTGAGGCCGGTCGGTGGGTCCGGCGTTGTCCTCCCGAGGGAATCTCTCGGTTCTCCGTCCGGCCCTCTCTCGTGACGGAGGCATATGAGCGCCGTCTGGGGTACTCTGGTCCATCCGCCCACCTACCTCGGCCGGCCGCCTCCGGCGTCCGTCTTCGGCGCTTCCCCCGTTCCGCCGGTCCTCTGCGGCGGTTTCTCTGACGGCGGCCGTAGTGGATCGTGGTCCAACCTCCCACGTCCTCATCCTCATCATAAACATGTGGAGGCATGCTGTGCCTCTGAAAAACCTTTAAATCCCTTAGTTCCGTGTAAAACACTTTTTTTTAAAAAGAAGGAAAAATTGTTTTGTCATTTGGGCAAAAACGGCCCCTTTAATAAACAAACAAAATTCCTTATAAACAGAAATACGACAAAACTCAATACGTTTCGGTCATCATAGACCTTCATCAGTTAAGTTGTCGTGGCGTGTTTCTTGTGCGTCTTCAGCTGGTTAGCTTTTAAATCCGGTAAGATGCGCGGTTCTGCACCTCCACAGCCAATCAGAGAGCTCTTTCACCTTGTTGTCTAGCTCCCCATTGGTTCCTCCCGGTGTTGCATTCAGGCGCACAGGTGAAGTGTGTATTTACACGGAACATACATTTAAGTTGTCCAAAAGTCCTTAGATTTTTTTTTTTTTTTTTTTTTAATACGCTTTATTGACAACGCACAAAATACAATTACAAAAAAATAAACACAATGTCAGGGGGTTTCTATGGGAAAACAGAACAGTCAAACAAAGAATCACATGATATTGAACAGGGAACATAAGCTTATGGTTTTGGCAGCTTTCAAATTTTGAGAATGTTGTATGGTTTTTATATATTGTCTGGTTTCATTCAAAAAGCATTGAAAGGAAGGTTTTGCACTAGAAAATTTCGACTTATGTATATGAAATTTAGCTAATAATATCAATAAATTAATCAAATAAAATTCCTTTGCCCTGTGCTTGGGGTACTGAAAGAGACCAAATAATATTTCCTCATAACAAAGAGAGAACTCAGAAAAGATTAAGGAAACAACAAAAATCCTAAATTCTTGCCAGAAAAGATTTGTGTATGAGCATGACCAAAATAAATGAGAAATATCTTCCTCCACACAGTTACAAAATGTACAGTTAACATCAATGTCCTTTTTATAACGTATAAGAAAAGATCTGGTTGGGTAAAAACGATGAATAATTTTAAAAGATATTTCCTTTACTTTGTTATTTAATAGAAATTTTGATGGTAAGGTCCAAATCTTCTCCCATTCCAGGTTCTGGTATAAGTTATTCCAGTAGGCGACAACCGTTGGGGCACAAGTTCTGTCTTTTTGAAACAGAATTCGTATTTCACGGTTGTTTTTCCTCTTTGTAGCGGGGAAACACACCTGACCAACATAAGTAACAGTAGGATCCAGTGGTAAAGGGGTCAAATCATTAACAACATGATCTCTAAACAACATTAAGACCCCAGCAGGGATAGCATCAAACACTATGGCATACTCCTTTGGTGGAACAGGAAGACCATATGTATTCATAAATTCTGAGTAAGAGAGTAAACCTCCAACAGGATTTATAAGTTGTGCAACACTGTGAATCCCATTATCAAACCAGTTACTTAAAAACACAGACTTATGTTTGTATAAAATGTCTCTATTGTTCCAAATATAGTATCTATGTGGAGAAAAGTTGTGTTTATAGATCAATGACCAGGAAAGAAGCATTTGTTTATGAAAGTTGGATAGTATTAAAGGGATTTTATCGATATTGTAATTACAAAGTAAAAGGAAGTTAAGACCACCAATATTTGAAAAAATATAATTGGGAATAAAGTTCCAAATTGAGTTTGGGTTCCTGAAAAATTGTTTAATCCAGTTAATTTTAAACACATTATTTAAAGAGGAGAAATCCAGAAAGTTTACTCCACCATGTTGGTATGAGTTGGATAAAACTGATCTTTTAATGTAATGAATTCTATTCTTCCATATGAAGTTATAAAGAATTCTGTCAATATCTGCCAGGGTTTCTTTATTTACATCAAGAGACAAAGCAGCATAAGTTAGACGGGATAAGCCCTCTGCTTTTGTCAGTAAAACTCTCCCTTTAATAGATAAATCCCGCTGCAGCCAAGCATTTAGCTTACGTTGTGTTTTGTCCAAAATTTGAGTGAAATTAAGGGAGCACCTGGTGGATTGATTTTTATTAATGATGATACCAAGGTAATTGACGGACTCTTTCACTGGGATGCCAGCGATAGCTAGACTGCTACAATTTCTAAGGGCAAGCAGTTCACATTTGCCAATGTTTAGGTGGAGTCCTGAAGCTAAAGAAAAGGCATTAATTGTGTTAATAGCCATTTGCACCTGTGAAGCATTTTTTAAAAAGAGAGTGGTATCATCAGCAAGTTGACTAATGAATATTTCTTTATCCGCAATGGTTATACCTTTCAGAGGACTGCGTTTAATATAATCAGAAAGGAGTTGGGCACAGATGAGAAATAAGTATGGGGAGATGGGGCAGCCCTGCCTGATACCGCGGTTCAAGTTAAACCTAGGTGACGTACCTGCTTGTAGTTTGATGGAACAATTTGCATTTTTGTACATTGTTTTAATTGCATTCTGAAAATAAGAACCAAGGTCAAATTTGTCCAAAGCCTGAAAAATAAAACCATGCTCAATCGTATCAAACACTTTGCAAAAATCTACGAATAAGATAAAGCTATCATCCTCACACAAATCTGCATAATCAATTAGGTCAAGGACAAGTCTAATGTTATTGGATATGTGTCTGTTGGCCATAAAGCCAGACTGAGTTTCATCAATAATATCATTCAAAACAGCTTTCAGTCTTTTGGCAAAAATCTGAGCTAGGATCTTATAATCATTATTAAGGAGGCAAATTGGCCTCCAATTATCAATATAAGTGGGATCTTTCTTTGGCTTCGGGATTAGGGTTAACAGACCTTGTGATAAGGTGGGGGGAAGAGATTGATTTATAAGACTTTCAATGTAAACATTAAGAAGAAATGGAGCCAGTTGATCTGCAAAAGTAATGTAAAATTCAGAGGTTAAGCCATCGGTTCCTGGGGATTTATTAAGTTTAAGACGTCGAATAGCATGTAGCACTTCACTAATAGATATCGGCCTATCACAGAAACTCATCTGATCTTCTTTTACTGTACGCACATCAGGGATTTGATCCATAAAGTTCAGAGCAGCACTCTCATCAAACTCTGATTAGTATAAATCTTTATAAAAATTGGAGCAATAGGTGGAGACTTTTCGGGGGTCATCAGTTATAATACCATCAATATTAAGTCTCCGAACAGAACTGACTTTAGAGCGAGATTTCTCTAATTTAAAAAAATAGGATGAGTGTTGTTCACCTTCTTCTAACCATCTTCTCCTTGATCTCACAAAGGCTCCCTCTGCTTTCAGTTTATAAATATCATTTAACTTACTCTGTTGCAAAGCTAATTCAGTTTTATCTTCTTCAGATAGGTTCTCTGGTGGGATCTGAGTGAGAGCAGATATCCTAGTAATTACATTGATTTCTTCCTTTTTCCTTTGTTTTGCTGCAGACGAGCCATACTCTCTCAAATATTTAGCGGCTTCAAATTTAAAGAGTTCCCAATTTTGACAGTAGAGATGACTGATTTGGGCTTTATCCCAGAAATTTTTGATTAATGACAAAATATCTTCAATCACTTTTTCATGTTTTAGAAGGGAATTATTAAGTTTCCAGTAGCAGTTCCTACAAGTTTGGGCAGCATTAGCATTGAAAAAGACCTGAAGTGATACCGCTTTGTGATCCGTGAGTGGAGTTGGCATTATACTGGTTATAACAATATTCCTATTTAAGCAATCAGAGATTAACCAAAAGTCAATACGGGATTTCGAAGAGTTGGATTTGTTACTCCATGTAAATAGTCTGGCTTTAGGGTTTTTTACTCTCCAAATGTCTATTAAATGAAATTTTTGCATAAATGTATTTAAACAACAGGACAGAGAGTTATTTGAGCTAGGTGGCACTCTGTCCAGTGAAGGATCTGGAGCAGTGTTAAAATCACCTCCAACTAATAACAAGAGATTAGGGTATTTGGATAACCAGAACAAAATGCGTGTTTCAAGGGCATCCAATAAGAAGTCATTACCAGACTTAGAATTATAACCATACACGTTGGCAAGAAGAAGAAATGTACCATCAATGTTGATAATCATTAACACAAAGTGTCCTTCTGAGTCCATTTCAGAGTGCATAACGTTTCCATTAAATTTGTTCTTCAGAGTAATAACTCCTGCCGATCTTTCTGAACCATGTGAAAACCACAGGTCCTTGCCCCACTGTGTTTTCCAAAAAGCAGTATCCTTACTAACAGAATGTGATTCTTGAAAAAAAACAAAGTCAGTATTTTGTTGATTCGCAAACAAAAATAAAGCTTTTCGCTTAACAGTGTCTCTTAAACCCCTGACATTGAGAGAACAAAGTGATATAGACAGTGCGGCTTTAACACAAAATAATGAACAGTTTACTTCCCTTAGTTAACATGAAACTGGTATTAGCTTTTAACCTGAACCTCAAACGTACAAATAACTCCTTTGACATCTGTAAACTTATACCTCAAGGAGGGCAAGAAACCTCCATCAACGCAGCTGCAGCTTGATCCTCAGGCGAAGTGAGCGTTGGGTGCACCTCTTTCCCTTCAATGAACACACGGACCCCGGCAAAGTGAGCTCTTTTTCCTTCTTTCCTTGCAGCATCAATAAGAGGCCAAAGCTTCTCTCGAGTCTCTCTGTCGGCAGAGGACAGATCTTCAGAGAACCTCATGTAATTTTCTTTCAGAAAGGATCAGTTTTTAGCTTTCCTCCAGATCAGGTCACGAGCTGATCTTGTCACAAAACGAATGATGACCAGCCTTGGTTTCTTCTGAGCTTCGATATATCGGCCCAGGCGATGAACTACGTCAATGCTGTTTTTGAATCCTGCATGTGTTTCCCCGGCAACAGTGCAGCAGATGTCAAGTACTTTTCTGGTGATATCTTCTTGCTTTTGCTCAGGGACACCTGAGAGCCTGAGATTCCATCTCCGATGGTATCTTTCAACTTCGTTGACTTTCAGTTCTACTTGACACATTCTGCTGCTGTTTTTTTCACATGTAGCTTTAACTGTTTTGGTGACATTCTTCAAAGATTCTACTTCCAAGAACATGAAATCAATAGACTTCTTCATGGCCTCGATGTTAACAGTATTCTTGCTGATCATAGCCTCCAGATTATCTGAGCGCTCATTAATTAAAGCAGCAATGTTGTTTTGCACATCAGCAAGAGTTATATCACCTTTGTGTTTTTTAACATCTGGTCTGGCTGGAGTATCGGGGTCCGAGTCCGGCAGTGGCTTCAGTTCAGGACTTTTGCTGCGGTTGTAGTCATGGTCGGCAGTCACGGCATTCTTGGGGCTGGTATTTGAGCTAGCTACACCTGTGCTTCTCTCCATTTCCTTGGTTGCTCCTTTGGTTAGACTTTTAGATTTCATGGAAGTTTCTTTTTCCTTCCTTTTGCTACCCTGAGTTGTTGTAAACATTGCTGAGGTAACAGAGCTTCCCGCTGTTAGCTAAGCTAACACTTTGCAAAAAGGCTCGGGTCGCTAAAAAGTTCTTTGAAGTATGGTTCAGGAAGCTGTCACTTAGACGTGTCACAAACGTGTACTGAATAAGTAGTCAGTAGGATAACTCACTTGTGATTCAGATAAAAAACGAAGGCTGAAAGGGAAGTAAAACTGCAAAATCGTGCTTAGCCACGGAGCGGAGCGTCTACCTCGGTCGCCATCTTGGCCCTCCACACCCCCAAAAGTCCTTAGATACATCAGTTTAAAATTAATACATCGTGTCAACAGTTGCTAGGAGTTGTAACTAGCGAATCCATATTGTCAAATCATCCCAGATTTAAATCAATTAAAAAAAAAAAAACAGTCACGTTCCGGTATTTCCGGTCCCACAGGAAGTACATGCATGTTCATCTTTTCAGCTTGACATGATTAAACATACCTTCAAAATAAAACCACATTCCGGCATTTCCGGTCAAACAGGAAGTCTGTTCATGTTCATCTTTCTGGAATGACTATGATAAACAGACCTTAAAAAATAAAACTACGTTCCGGCATTTCCGGTCCAACAGGAAATACATCCTGTTCATCCTTTCAACTTGACTATGTACATTCGTTTATTCTCCTCTTTTCTCTTGTTGTTTAGTCCATAATTTATTAGTTTTTGTTAACCCTGTTTTGTTCATGAGTTTCCCTTCACCTAGATAAGATCTTCTTGTTTTTAAAAAAAAACTTTTATAAATGTTATGAATTGTCTAGGAGTATTCTTTTTCTTTAATTTAGAAACTTTAATAATAAAGTAGTTTATTTGGTTAATGTCAGTTAACTCCTTGTTTCGGATGCATCCTGGTCTCCCCACTTAAGTTACTCACTCATAACCATCTAATTCCAGTTCAAAACAGTGTTCCACCTTGCATTCCATCTGGCCCTAGTTTCATCCTATTGGGGAGGCTTTCCATCAGCCGGGTCACCACAGAGGCACGCGCAGGTTAGGGGAAAACTGTAATAAAAAGAGGCCACCGCCGAAGGCGGTGGTCTCTTTGAGGCTCTGTCCATTCTGGGCACCACGGATCTGATAGTCCACCCCCCATAAGTTCTTCCTTGGGGTTCACAGGTGGTACAAGACACACACTTATTTGATTTTTCAGAGTGGTACAGTCTGACGAACCCGCCCTCTGGTTTGTGGTTTAGGGTCAGGATTCCGGTGAGCCAGGGTTAGTTGATGGGGTAGGGGGTGTAGGGGGGGTTGGATTGGGAACATCAGTTCCCACTGGTTAGGGTCAGGGCCAGGGGATGGGAAAGGTGGTAGAGAAAATAGTGGCTTCAGACCCCCACTAATTAGGGTAAGAGCCAGGGGTTGGGAGAGGGGGCAGAGAAAATGAGGGAGGAAGGTGATGGCTTCAAACCCCCAAAAATTAGGGTAAGAGCCAGGGGTTGGGAGAGGGGGCAGAGAAAGGTGATGGCTTCAGACCCCCACTAATTAGAGTAAGAGCCAGGGGTTGGGAGAGGGGGCAGAGAAAGGTGATGGCTTCAGACCCCCACTAATTAGGGTAAGAGCCAGGGTTAGGGTTAGGGTTAGGGTTAGGGTTAGGGTTTAGGGTTAGGGTTTAGGGTTAGGGTTAGGATATGGGGTTTTGACGACCGTCAGACACTTTTTCAAACGCGAATAACTTTGGATAGGAAGGTGCTAGAGACTTGAAACCAAGTCCTACCCCCCCGTCTAACGGGTCTGGCTTTCGATTGGTGCCATCCGTTTGGCTCTACGACCTTCCGGTCCGGAGATACGCCCACTTTTTGACTTCCGGTTGCCTGTATCTCCGGAACGGAAGGTCGTAGAAACTCGCGGAGACCACCGTTGGATTCAGAAGGGTCGAATTATGGCAGACGGAGCATGGTTGCGAGTCTCTACGACCTTTCGTTCCGGAGATATCCGCCGTTGAAGTTGTCCCATTGAAACGAATGGGAGGCGGGTGACTGAAAAATTTCTAAGTGTCAGGGGCCAAATCCTTCCCCCAGAAACCTCACATGAGCACGTTTCAGACCATTTGGAGTCCAATGGTACCTACTTTGAGTGACCAGTTTTCCCAACCCATACTTAGGGTAAGTGTAAGTGATAGGGTAAGTGATAGTGAAATTGTATGTGTGAGTGTTAAGGTAAGAGTAAGTGATAGGGTAGGGGATAGTGAAAGAGTCTGTTGCCCTGTGATCCTCTGAGTGGAGACGGACAAGGTGATGTGCTCCCTAGGTCTGTATGTGTTAGGGTAAGAGTAAGTGATAGGGTAGGTGATAGTGTAAGTGTAAGAGTCCGTTACCTTGTGACGATCCTCTGCGTGGAGCCGGACAAGGGGGTGTGCTCCCGAGGTCTGTCAGAGACAGACTGAGCGTTCTAGGGCAGTTTGTGTCCCTTTAAATACATTTAAATGTAATTTAATGTAATTTAATTAAAATTTCAAATTTTCAAGTAACTTTATCTCTTGATAGGAACGTCGTAGGAAAAAACTGATGGCACCTACCCCCCCAAAGTCGATGTCTGGCTTTCCAACGGTGGAAACCCCGTAGTTCTACGCCCCACCTGAGGTGAGATAATGTCGTTTTTACAGTGTATTTTCTGTATCTCCGGAACGGAAGGTCGTAGAAACTCGGGGAGACCACCGTTGGATTCAGAAGAGTCGAATTAGGGCAGGCGGAAGCTGGTTTGGAGTCTCTACGACCTTCCGTTCTGGAGATATAAGAGGTCAAAGTTTGGGAAACTTGGTCCTTCTTTATCTCATCAACCGATCGTCACAGAAACAAGCGGACAAAACCTGTGCCCTGCTTAGACCACGCTGGACCCAACGGTGAAAACCCCGAGTCTCTATGACCTTTGGTTCCGGAGATATAGAAGGTCGAGTGTGGGACATTTGTCCTTCTTTATCTCATCAACCGATCGTCACAGAAACTAGCGGACAAAACCTGTGAAGTGTCTAGACCACGCCGGATCCAACGGTGAAAACCCCGAGTCTCTACGACCTTCCGTTCCGGAGATATCCGCCGTTGAAGTCGTCCCATTGAAACGAATAGGAGGCGGGTGACTGAAAAATTTCTAAGTGCCAGGGCCCAAATCCTTCCCCCAGAAACCTCATAGGAGCACGTTTCAGAGCATTTGAAGTCCAATGGTACCTACTTTGAGTGACCAGTTTTCCCAACCCA
This sequence comes from Nothobranchius furzeri, assembly GCF_043380555.1. Lineage (NCBI taxonomy): Eukaryota > Metazoa > Chordata > Actinopteri > Cyprinodontiformes > Nothobranchiidae > Nothobranchius > Nothobranchius furzeri. The sequence goes on along the minus strand of NC_091755.1, from coordinate 43,659,800 downwards.
TACTTAGGGTAAGTGTAAGTGATAGGGTAAGTGATAGTGAAATTGTATGTGTGAGTGTTAAGGTAAGAGTAAGTGATAGGGTAGGTGATAGTGAAAGAGTCTGTTGCCCTGTGATCCTCTGAGTGGAGATGGACAAGGTGATGTGCTCCCTAGGTCTGTATGTGTTAGGGTAAGAGTAAGTGATAGGGTAGGTGATAGTGTAAGTGTAAGAGTCCGTTACCTTGTGACGATCCTCTGCGTGGAGCCGGACAAGGGGGTGTGCTCCCGAGGTCTGTCAGGGACAGACTGAGCGTTCTAGGGCAGTTTGTGTCCCTTTAAATGCATTTAAATGTAATTTAATGTAATTTAATTAAAATTTCAAAATTTCAAGTGACTTTATCTCTTGATAGGAACGTCGTAGGAAAAAACTGATGGCACCTACCCCCCCAAAGTCGATGTCTGGCTTTCCAACGGTGGAAACCCCGTAGTTCTACGCCCCACCTGAGGTGAGATAATGTCGTTTTTACAGTGTATTTTCTGTATCTCCGGAACGGAAGGTCGTAGAAACTCGGGGAGACCACCGTTGGATTCAGAAGGGTCGAATTAGGGCAGGCGGAAGCTGGTTTGGAGTCTCTACGACCTTCCGTTCCGGAGATATAAGAGGTCAAAGTTTGGCAAACTTGGTCCTACTTTATCTCATCAACCGATCGTCACCGAAACAAGAGGACAAAACCTGTGCCCTGCCTAGACCACGCCGGATCCAACGGTGAAAACCCCGAGTCTCTATGACCTTTGGTTCCGGAGATATAGAAGGTCGAGTGTGGGACATTCGTCCCTCTTTATCTCATCAACCGATCGTCACAGAAACAAGCGGACAAAACCTGTGAACTGTCTAGACCACGCCGGATCCAACGGTGAAAACCCCGAGTCTCTACGACCTTCCGTTCCGGAGATATCCGCCGTTGAAGTCGTCCCATTGAAACGAATGGGAGGCGGGTGACCGAAAAATTTCTAAGTGCCAGGGCCCAAATCCTTCCCCCAGAAACCTCATAGGAGCACGTTTCAGAGCATTTGGAGTTAGGTGGAGTAGATGGAGTAGATAAATCTCAGTGAGTTCCCCCTGAATTGGTAAATTAACCAAAACAGTTTGAATAGGGAGTCACTGGCAATGCACGGGCCGTCGCATGTCACTCTGGAACCCCTCCCCAACCGTTGGTTCGTATCAATAAAAAGTAAAACAGTAGAGAAGGGAAAAAATAAAAGGATCCAATAAAGGAACACTAAGAAGTAGCAAAAATTAGAATAAATAAAGAAGAATAAAGAAAAAAAAAAAAAAAAAAAAAAAAAAAACAGGTTGGAACAAAAACCGGTACGGAACAGGTACCCGATCTGGTGTCATGGTGTAATGTCACCCACATCCGAGCCAGCATCGGCTGACCATGGTCCTCCCAAGTTCAAGTCCAAAGTGTAGTAGAGAGGGAAGGGGAAAGGCCAAGAGATAAGAACAGAATAGAGAATACAGAAAAAATCCTTAAGGTAAGGGCGGGGTGAAGGGTGAGGGTTAGATTCTAGGTTTACAATGAGTAGGAGACTAGTAGCATACAGCTAAAGACTAATGATTTAAACCCACCATCCTTAAGGTAGGGTGGGGTGAAGGGTGAGGGTTAGATTCTAGGTTTACAATGAGTAGGAGACTAGTAGCATACAGCTAAAGACTAATGATTTAAACCCACCATCCTTAAGGTAAGGGCGGGGTGAAGAGTGAAGGTTAGATTCTAGGTTTACAATGAGTAGGAGACTAGTAGCATACAGCTAAAGACTAATGATTTAAACCCACCATCCTTAAGGTAAGGGCGGGGTGAAGAGTGAAGGTTAGATTCTAGGTTTACTATGAGTAGGAGACTAGTAGCATACAGCTAAAGACCAATGATTTAAACCCACCATCCTTAAGGTAAGGGCGGGGTGAAGGGTGAGGGTTAGATTCTAGGTTTACAATGAGTAGGAGACTAGTAGCATACAGCTACAGGCTAATGATTTAAACCCACCATCCTTAAGGTAAGGGCGGGGTGAAGGGTGAGGGTTAGGTTCTAGATTTACAATGAGTAGGAGACTAGTAGCATACAGCCAAAGACTAATGATTTAAACCCACCATCCTTAAGGTAAGAGTGGGGTGAAGGGTGAGGGTTAGATTCTAGGTGTACAATGAGTAGGAGACTAGTAGCATACAGCTACAGGCTAATGATTTAAACCCACCATCCTTAAGGTAAGGGCGGGGTGAAGGGTGAGGGTTAGGTTCTACATTTACAATGAGTAGGAGACTAATAGCATACAGCCAAAGACTAATGATTTAAACCCACCATCCTTAAGGTAAGAGTGGGGTGAAGGGTGAGGGTTAGATTCTAGGTGTACAATGAGTAGGAGACTAGTAGCATACAGCCAAAGACTAATGATTTAAACCCACCATCCTTAAGGTAAGAGTGGGGTGAAGGGTGAGGGTTAGATTATAAGTTTACAATGAGTTGGAGACTAGTATCATACAGTTAAAAACTAATGATTTAAACCCACCAACCTTAAAGTAAGGGTGGGGTGAAGGGTGAGGGTTAGATTCTAGGTTTACAATGAGTAGGAGACTAGTATCATACAGTTAAAAACTAATGATTTAAATCCACCAACCTTAAGGTAAGGGTGGGGTGAAGGGTGAGGGTTAGATTCTAGGTTTACAATGAGTAGGAGACTAATAGCATACAGCTAAAGACTAATGATTTAAACCCACCATCCTTAAGGTAAGGGTGGGGTGAAGGGTGAGGGTTAGATTCTAGGTTTACAATGAGTAGGAGACTAATAGCATACAGCTAAAGACTAATGATTTAAACCCACCATCCTTAAGGTAAGGGTGGGGTGAAGGGTGAGGGTTAGATTCTAGGTTTGGTTAGGATTAGAGCAAAAGGTCATTGTCAGGGGCTAAAAATAAGATAAATAGGTGGCATTAACAGACCTCCATCGTTCAAAACAGTATTTGTAACTCCATCCTAAAACCATGTCTGTATTTCCCTCTATGAGCGGCGTTAATTAGGCAAACCCAGAAAATCCTGTAATTGTAATAACCAAGAAGACATCTTTAGAACAAAAAAATTATAATCCAGCAAAATTGAAGAAATCCCAGACAAACATCATGATCATGTATTTTATGTCAACCTGAAATAACACAAAAGATCACTCTCTCTATAAAGGCAAAGGAAGGGAGATGAACCACAATAAGTAATTGCAGGATTTAGGTTTGGATCTTAAATTGAGTGTATAAGGAAGTGTAAATTTGGATCAATCTCATTTATTCCAAATCTTGACACATCATCAGTAGTGTGCCTTGGGATCAACGGATCGTTTCGGCCTTTTAAACACTATACGATCCTACTCCAAGGTGGCCCGACGAGGTGATCATTCTCGCCGTGTGTCAGACTAAATTTTGAAAAACATCCAAAAGGGATTTATGGCCAGCTCCTGAGAGCATCAGTCACATGTTGGTAATGTCACCATGTAGTTATAAAGCTATGTATGTCTGGCCGTCTTTGTGCACTAAAGACTCAATTTCTCTTATCATATTTGCAATTAGAGATAGGACAATATTAGCCATCAACTTCTTTTCTCATTCATTACCAACAAGCTGTTGTTAAATCAAATCATACATTCACCACTGGGGCTTTATGAAAATCAGAAATTAAACAGTGTTAGCCCTCCACTTCATTTCCTATTGATTCCAACAAGCTGTTGTTAAATCCAATCACATCACACTCTGCTGGTGCTGTATGAAAACCAAAAATTGCATACTTTTAGCCATCCCCGGTTCTCATCCAAGCGCATTACGCGTGCCATACCCGCTGAAGGACAGAAACTAAACATTTCACTCTCACCAGGATAAACTAAACATCAGAAACCGCCAAAGAACACCAGAAAATAGCTTCATACCTGTAAACCAGTCTACGTTATCGGCTCCGGTTGGCTTTGCTGCGATCGGATGTCCGTTCAATATTCACGCTCCCAACAGTTTAACCGTATTAGGGCGTCAAGTAAAAATCCTTCTGAGCAACAAGCTGCCGCCAGCTGCTGTGTCCAGCGACTTCTCCTATGAACAGCACCCAAGCTGTTCGTTCTCCCTCAGCTAACAATTTGACTGCGCTCCAAGCTTTATAGGGGGAAAGATAAGGAAGGCGGAGACGTCCCAGCCAACAGAACAACAAATTATTACCCTAAAAACAGCTCCTTAACTTCACAAAGGCTTTAAATGACCAAAGAATAATATACCCCTCCAAGTCTGCTCAACCTATTCCCAGAGCCCCCACCATCCAGACTGCAAACTAGTGTCTACAGAAGTAATCACAAATGGTAAACAACTCTCTACAAGGCAGCTTATTCACTGCAGCCAAAGCGTCTCCACTAACAACACCCAAAGTCCACCTAAACCACTTCCCTTATTTTTTTGCAATATAGATTGGCAAGAATTTAAAGTCCCTTATCCAATTTAAATAAGATAACCCCCCACCATCCAGGATGCAACCTAATGACTACAGGAGTAATCACAAATGGTAAACCAACCCCTAGAGGGCAGCTAATTTACCACAGACAAAGCGTCCCCACTACCAATCCCAAACAACAACCGCACCCCCTCCCTTCAGATCCCAAACCAGCTTCCCCCGTCAACCTCTAAATAGCACCATCAAGTGGTGAAACGAAAGATACTGTCAGATCCCCAACCAGCTTCTCCTGTCAACCTCCAAATAGCACCCTCAAGTGGTGAAAAGAAAGAAACTGTCAGATCCCCAACAAGCTGCCGCTGTCAACCTCCAAATAGCACACTCAAGTGGTGAAAAGAAAAAATGCTGTCAGATCCCCAACAAGCTTCTCCTGTCAACCTCTAAATAGCACACTACGATCCTACTCCAAGGTGGCCCGACGAAGTGATCATTCTTGCCGTGTGTCACACTAAATTTTGAAAAACATCCAAAAGGGATTTATGGCCAGCTCCTGAGAGCCATATTTGTCCTTTCTATTAGTTATTATTTGTTAATTAATAATGTATTGCTGTAAGTATTTGTTTATTTAGACATTTTAATGTTGTTATTTTGTGTCCATCTAATAATTGGATCGTTTTAATCCCTAAAGTCCTGTGTTTATGATTTATTTCAGAGTAAGAGAGGTAGAGAGAGAAAAAAAACGAGAAGAGGAAAAATGGATTCGAAGGGAAAGGGATCCCAAATGGGATTTCTTTTTTCTGAAAACTAGGTTGGAACAAGAACTGGTCCGGACCAGGTATCAAATGTGGTGTAATGGTGTAATATCACCCACATCCGAGCCGTGATTGGCTGACCATGGTCCTCTCAATTACCAACCCCAAATGTGTGAAGGAGGAGAATAAGAGTTGAGAGGTTGAAATGGTAAGGGTATAATGGTTACCAACTTATTATGGTGTAAAGGAGTTCCGGTTATCCGAGGCACAGGCGAGTTAGGTGGAGTAGATAAATCTCAGTGAGTTCCCCCTGAATTGGTAAATTAACCAAAACAGTTTGAATAGGGAGTCACTGGCAATGCACGGGCCGTCGCATGTCACTCTGGAACCCCTCCCCAACCGTTGGTTCGTATCAATAAAAAGTAAAACAGTAGAGTAGGGAAAAAATAAAAGGATCCAATAAAGGAACACTAAGAAGTAGCAAAAATTAGAATAAATAAAGAAGAATAAAGAAAAAAACCAGGTTGGAACAAAAACCGGTACGGAACAGGTACCCGATCTGGTGTCATGGTGTAATGTCACCCACATCCGAGCCAGCATCGGCTGACCATGGTCCTCCCAAGTTCAAGTCCAAAGTGTAGTAGAGAGGGAAGGGGAAAGGCCAAGAGATAAGAACAGAATAGAGAATACAGAAAAAATCCTTAAGGTAAGGGCGGGGTGAAGGGTGAGGGTTAGATTCTAGGTTTACAATGAGTAGGAGACTAGTAGCATACAGCTAAAGACTAATGATTTAAACCCACCATCCTTAAGGTAGGGTGGGGTGAAGGGTGAGGGTTAGATTCTAGGTTTACAATGAGTAGGAGACTAGTAGCATACAGCTAAAGACTAATGATTTAAACCCACCATCCTTAAGGTAAGGGTGGGGTGAAGGGTGAGGGTTAGATTCTAGGTTTACAATGAGTAGGAGACTAGTAGCATACAGCTACAGGCTAATGATTTAAACCCACCATCCTTAAGGTAAGGGCGGGGTGAAGGGTGAGGGTTAGGTTCTAGATTTACAATGAGTAGGAGACTAGTAGCATACAGCCAAAGACTAATGATTTAAACCCACCATCCTTAAGGTAAGAGTGGGGTGAAGGGTGAGGGTTAGATTCTAGGTGTACAATGAGTAGGAGACTAGTAGCATACAGCTACAGGCTAATGATTTAAACCCACCATCCTTAAGGTAAGGGCGGGGTGAAGGGTGAGGGTTAGGTTCTAGATTTACAATGAGTAGGAGACTAATAGCACACAGCCAAAGACTAATGATTTAAACCCACCATCCTTAAGGTAAGAGTGGTGTGAAGGGTGAGGGTTAGATTCTAGGTGTACAATGAGTAGGAGACTAGTAGCATACAGCCAAAGACTAATGATTTAAACCCACCATCCTTAAGGTAAGAGTGGGGTGAAGGGTGAGGGTTAGATTATAAGTTTACAATGAGTTGGAGACTAGTATCATACAGTTAAAAACTAATGATTTAAACCCACCAACCTTAAAGTAAGGGTGGGGTGAAGGGTGAGGGTTAGATTCTAGGTTTACAATGAGTAGGAGACTAGTATCATACAGTTAAAAACTAATGATTTAAATCCACCAACCTTAAGGTAAGGGTGGGGTGAAGGGTGAGGGTTAGATTCTAGGTTTACAATGAGTAGGAGACTAATAGCATACAGCTAAAGACTAATGATTTAAACCCACCATCCTTAAGGTAAGGGTGGGGTGAAGGGTGAGGGTTAGATTCTAGGTTTACAATGAGTAGGAGACTAATAGCATACAGCTAAAGACTAATGATTTAAACCCACCATCCTTAAGGTAAGGGTGGGGTGAAGGGTGAGGGTTAGATTCTAGGTTTGGTTAGGATTAGAGCAAAAGGTCATTGTCAGGGGCTAAAAATAAGATAAATAGGTGGCATTAACAGACCTCCATCGTTCAAAACAGTATTTGTAACTCCATCCTAAAACCATGTCTGTATTTCCCTCTATGAGCGGCGTTAATTAGGCAAACCCAGAAAATCCTGTAATTGTAATAACCAAGAAGACATCTTTAGAACAAAAAAATTATAATCCAGCAAAATTGAAGAAATCCCAGACAAACATCATGATCATGTATTTTATGTCAACCTGAAATAACACAAAAGATCACTCTCTCTATAAAGGCAAAGGAAGGGAGATGAACCACAATAAGTAATTGCAGGATTTAGGTTTGGATCTTAAATTGAGTGTATAAGGAAGTGTAAATTTGGATCAATCTCATTTATTCCAAATCTTGACACATCATCAGTAGTGTGCCTTGGGATCAACGGATCGTTTCGGCCTTTTAAACACTATACGATCCTACTCCAAGGTGGCCCGACGAGGTGATCATTCTCGCCGTGTGTCAGACTAAATTTTGAAAAACATCCAAAAGGGATTTATGGCCAGCTCCTGAGAGCATCAGTCACATGTTGGTAATGTCACCATGTAGTTATAAAGCTATGTATGTCTGGCCGTCTTTGTGCACTAAAGACTCAATTTCTCTTATCATATTTGCAATTAGAGATAGGACAATATTAGCCATCAACTTCTTTTCTCATTCATTACCAACAAGCTGTTGTTAAATCAAATCATACATTCACCACTGGGGCTTTATGAAAATCAGAAATTAAACAGTGTTAGCCCTCCACTTCATTTCCTATTGATTCCAACAAGCTGTTGTTAAATCCAATCACATCACACTCTGCTGGTGCTGTATGAAAACCAAAAATTGCATACTTTTAGCCATCCCCGGTTCTCATCCAAGCGCATTACGCGTGCCATACCCGCTGAAGGACAGAAACTAAACATTTCACTCTCACCAGGATAAACTAAACATCAGAAACCGCCAAAGAACACCAGAAAATAGCTTCATACCTGTAAACCAGTCTACGTTATCGGCTCCGGTTGGCTTTGCTGCGATCGGATGTCCGTTCAATATTCACGCTCCCAACAGTTTAACCGTATTAGGGCGTCAAGTAAAAATCCTTCTGAGCAACAAGCTGCCGCCAGCTGCTGTGTCCAGCGACTTCTCCTATGAACAGCACCCAAGCTGTTCGTTCTCCCTCAGCTAACAATTTGACTGCGCTCCAAGCTTTATAGGGGGAAAGATAAGGAAGGCGGAGACGTCCCAGCCAACAGAACAACAAATTATTACCCTAAAAACAGCTCCTTAACTTCACAAAGGCTTTAAATGACCAAAGAATAATATACCCCTCCAAGTCTGCTCAACCTATTCCCAGAGCCCCCACCATCCAGACTGCAAACTAGTGTCTACAGAAGTAATCACAAATGGTAAACAACTCTCTACAAGGCAGCTTATTCACTGCAGCCAAAGCGTCTCCACTAACAACACCCAAAGTCCACCTAAACCACTTCCCTTATTTTTTTGCAATATAGATTGGCAAGAATTTAAAGTCCCTTATCCAATTTAAATAAGATAACCCCCCACCATCCAGGATGCAACCTAATGACTACAGGAGTAATCACAAATGGTAAACCAACCCCTAGAGGGCAGCTAATTTACCACAGACAAAGCGTCCCCACTACCAATCCCAAACAACAACCGCACCCCCTCCCTTCAGATCCCAAACCAGCTTCCCCCGTCAACCTCTAAATAGCACCATCAAGTGGTGAAACGAAAGATACTGTCAGATCCCCAACCAGCTTCTCCTGTCAACCTCCAAATAGCACCCTCAAGTGGTGAAAAGAAAGAAACTGTCAGATCCCCAACAAGCTGCCGCTGTCAACCTCCAAATAGCAGACTCAAGTGGTGAAAAGAAAAAATGCTGTCAGATCCCCAACAAGCTTCTCCTGTCAACCTCTAAATAGCACACTACGATCCTACTCCAAGGTGGCCCGACGAAGTGATCATTCTTGCCGTGTGTCACACTAAATTTTGAAAAACATCCAAAAGGGATTTATGGCCAGCTCCTGAGAGCCATATTTGTCCTTTCTATTAGTTATTATTTGTTAATTAATAATGTATTGCTGTAAGTATTTGTTTATTTAGACATTTTAATGTTGTTATTTTGTGTCCATCTAATAATTGGATCGTTTTAATCCCTAAAGTCCTGTGTTTATGATTTATTTCAGAGTAAGAGAGGTAGAGAGAGAAAAAAAACGAGAAGAGGAAAAATGGATTCGAAGGGAAAGGGATCCCAAATGGGATTTCTTTTTTCTGAAAACTAGGTTGGAACAAGAACTGGTCCGGACCAGGTATCAAATGTGGTGTAATGGTGTAATATCACCCACATCCGAGCCGTGATTGGCTGACCATGGTCCTCTCAATTACCAACCCCAAATGTGTGAAGGAGGAGAATAAGAGTTGAGAGGTTGAAATGGTAAGGGTATAATGGTTACCAACTTATTATGGTGTAAAGGAGTTCCGGTTATCCGAGGCACAGGCGAGTTAGGTGGAGTAGATAAATCTCAGTGAGTTCCCCCTGAATTGGTAAATTAACCAAAACAGTTTGAATAGGGAGTCACTGGCAATGCACGGGCCGTCGCATGTCACTCTGGAACCCCTCCCCAACCGTTGGTTCGTATCAATAAAAAGTAAAACAGTAGAGTAGGGAAAAAATAAAAGGATCCAATAAAGGAACACTAAGAAGTAGCAAAAATTAGAATAAATAAAGAAGAATAAAGAAAAAAACCAGGTTGGAACAAAAACCGGTACGGAACAGGTACCCGATCTGGTGTCATGGTGTAATGTCACCCACATCCGAGCCAGCATCGGCTGACCATGGTCCTCCCAAGTTCAAGTCCAAAGTGTAGTAGAGAGGGAAGGGGAAAGGCCAAGAGATAAGAACAGAATAGAGAATACAGAAAAAATCCTTAAGGTAAGGGCGGGGTGAAGGGTGAGGGTTAGATTCTAGGTTTACAATGAGTAGGAGACTAGTAGCATACAGCTAAAGACTAATGATTTAAACCCACCATCCTTAAGGTAGGGTGGGGTGAAGGGTGAGGGTTAGATTCTAGGTTTACAATGAGTAGGAGACTAGTAGCATACAGCTAAAGACTAATGATTTAAACCCACCATCCTTAAGGTAAGGGTGGGGTGAAGGGTGAGGGTTAGATTCTAGGTTTACAATGAGTAGGAGACTAGTAGCATACAGCTACAGGCTAATGATTTAAACCCACCATCCTTAAGGTAAGGGCGGGGTGAAGGGTGAGGGTTAGGTTCTAGATTTACAATGAGTAGGAGACTAGTAGCATACAGCCAAAGACTAATGATTTAAACCCACCATCCTTAAGGTAAGAGTGGGGTGAAGGGTGAGGGTTAGATTCTAGGTGTACAATGAGTAGGAGACTAGTAGCATACAGCTACAGGCTAATGATTTAAACCCACCATCCTTAAGGTAAGGGCGGGGTGAAGGGTGAGGGTTAGGTTCTAGATTTACAATGAGTAGGAGACTAATAGCACACAGCCAAAGACTAATGATTTAAACCCACCATCCTTAAGGTAAGAGTGGTGTGAAGGGTGAGGGTTAGATTCTAGGTGTACAATGAGTAGGAGACTAGTAGCATACAGCCAAAGACTAATGATTTAAACCCACCATCCTTAAGGTAAGAGTGGGGTGAAGGGTGAGGGTTAGATTATAAGTTTACAATGAGTTGGAGACTAGTATCATACAGTTAAAAACTAATGATTTAAACCCACCAACCTTAAAGTAAGGGTGGGGTGAAGGGTGAGGGTTAGATTCTAGGTTTACAATGAGTAGGAGACTAGTATCATACAGTTAAAAACTAATGATTTAAATCCACCAACCTTAAGGTAAGGGTGGGGTGAAGGGTGAGGGTTAGATTCTAGGTTTACAATGAGTAGGAGACTAATAGCATACAGCTAAAGACTAATGATTTAAACCCACCATCCTTAAGGTAAGGGTGGGGTGAAGGGTGAGGGTTAGATTCTAGGTTTACAATGAGTAGGAGACTAATAGCATACAGCTAAAGACTAATGATTTAAACCCACCATCCTTAAGGTAAGGGTGGGGTGAAGGGTGAGGGTTAGATTCTAGGTTTGGTTAGGATTAGAGCAAAAGGTCATTGTCAGGGGCTAAAAATAAGATAAATAGGTGGCATTAACAGACCTCCATCGTTCAAAACAGTATTTGTAACTCCATCCTAAAACCATGTCTGTATTTCCCTCTATGAGCGGCGTTAATTAGGCAAACCCAGAAAATCCTGTAATTGTAATAACCAAGAAGACATCTTTAGAACAAAAAAATTATAATCCAGCAAAATTGAAGAAATCCCAGACAAACATCATGATCATGTATTTTATGTCAACCTGAAATAACACAAAAGATCACTCTCTCTATAAAGGCAAAGGAAGGGAGATGAACCACAATAAGTAATTGCAGGATTTAGGTTTGGATCTTAAATTGAGTGTATAAGGAAGTGTAAATTTGGATCAATCTCATTTATTCCAAATCTTGACACATCATCAGTAGTGTGCCTTGGGATCAACGGATCGTTTCGGCCTTTTAAACACTATACGATCCTACTCCAAGGTGGCCCGACGAGGTGATCATTCTCGCCGTGTGTCAGACTAAATTTTGAAAAACATCCAAAAGGGATTTATGGCCAGCTCCTGAGAGCATCAGTCACATGTTGGTAATGTCACCATGTAGTTATAAAGCTATGTATGTCTGGCCGTCTTTGTGCACTAAAGACTCAATTTCTCTTATCATATTTGCAATTAGAGATAGGACAATATTAGCCATCAACTTCTTTTCTCATTCATTACCAACAAGCTGTTGTTAAATCAAATCATACATTCACCACTGGGGCTTTATGAAAATCAGAAATTAAACAGTGTTAGCCCTCCACTTCATTTCCTATTGATTCCAACAAGCTGTTGTTAAATCCAATCACATCACACTCTGCTGGTGCTGTATGAAAACCAAAAATTGCATACTTTTAGCCATCCCCGGTTCTCATCCAAGCGCATTACGCGTGCCATACCCGCTGAAGGACAGAAACTAAACATTTCACTCTCACCAGGATAAACTAAACATCAGAAACCGCCAAAGAACACCAGAAAATAGCTTCATACCTGTAAACCAGTCTACGTTATCGGTTCCGGTTGGCTTTGCTGCGATCGGATGTCCGTTCAATATTCACGCTCCCAACAGTTTAACCGTATTAGGGCGTCAAGTAAAAATCCTTCTGAGCAACAAGCTGCCGCCAGCTGCTGTGTCCAGCGACTTCTCCTATGAACAGCACCCAAGCTGTTCGTTCTCCCTCAGCTAACAATTTGACTGCGCTCCAAGCTTTATAGGGGGAAAGATAAGGAAGGCGGAGACGTCCCAGCCAACAGAACAACAAATTATTACCCTAAAAACAGCTCCTTAACTTCACAAAGGCTTTAAATGACCAAAGAATAATATACCCCTCCAAGTCTGCTCAACCTATTCCCAGAGCCCCCACCATCCAGACTGCAAACTAGTGTCTACAGAAGTAATCACAAATGGTAAACAACTCTCTACAAGGCAGCTTATTCACTGCAGCCAAAGCGTCTCCACTAACAACACCCAAAGTCCACCTAAACCACTTCCCTTATTTTTTTGCAATATAGATTGGCAAGAATTTAAAGTCCCTTATCCAATTTAAATAAGATAACCCCCCACCATCCAGGATGCAACCTAATGACTACAGGAGTAATCACAAATGGTAAACCAACCCCTAGAGGGCAGCTAATTTACCACAGACAAAGCGTCCCCACTACCAATCCCAAACAACAACCGCACCCCCTCCCTTCAGATCCCAAACCAGCTTCCCCCGTCAACCTCTAAATAGCACCATCAAGTGGTGAAACGAAAGATACTGTCAGATCCCCAACCAGCTTCTCCTGTCAACCTCCAAATAGCACCCTCAAGTGGTGAAAAGAAAGAAACTGTCAGATCCCCAACAAGCTGCCGCTGTCAACCTCCAAATAGCACACTCAAGTGGTGAAAAGAAAAAATGCTGTCAGATCCCCAACAAGCTTCTCCTGTCAACCTCTAAATAGCACACTACGATCCTACTCCAAGGTGGCCCGACGAAGTGATCATTCTTGCCGTGTGTCACACTAAATTTTGAAAAACATCCAAAAGGGATTTATGGCCAGCTCCTGAGAGCCATATTTGTCCTTTCTATTAGTTATTATTTGTTAATTAATAATGTATTGCTGTAAGTATTTGTTTATTTAGACATTTTAATGTTGTTATTTTGTGTCCATCTAATAATTGGATCGTTTTAATCCCTAAAGTCCTGTGTTTATGATTTATTTCAGAGTAAGAGAGGTAGAGAGAGAAAAAAAACGAGAAGAGGAAAAATGGATTCGAAGGGAAAGGGATCCCAAATGGGATTTCTTTTTTCTGAAAACTAGGTTGGAACAAGAACTGGTCCGGACCAGGTATCAAATGTGGTGTAATGGTGTAATATCACCCACATCCGAGCCGTGATTGGCTGACCATGGTCCTCTCAATTACCAACCCCAAATGTGTGAAGGAGGAGAATAAGAGTTGAGAGGTTGAAATGGTAAGGGTATAATGGTTACCAACTTATTATGGTGTAAAGGAGTTCCGGTTATCCGAGGCACAGGCGAGTTAGGTGGAGTAGATAAATCTCAGTGAGTTCCCCCTGAATTGGTAAATTAACCAAAACAGTTTGAATAGGGAGTCACTGGCAATGCACGGGCCGTCGCATGTCACTCTGGAACCCCTCCCCAACCGTTGGTTCGTATCAATAAAAAGTAAAACAGTAGAGTAGGGAAAAAATAAAAGGATCCAATAAAGGAACACTAAGAAGTAGCAAAAATTAGAATAAATAAAGAAGAATAAAGAAAAAAACCAGGTTGGAACAAAAACCGGTACGGAACAGGTACCCGATCTGGTGTCATGGTGTAATGTCACCCACATCCGAGCCAGCATCGGCTGACCATGGTCCTCCCAAGTTCAAGTCCAAAGTGTAGTAGAGAGGGAAGGGGAAAGGCCAAGAGATAAGAACAGAATAGAGAATACAGAAAAAATCCTTAAGGTAAGGGCGGGGTGAAGGGTGAGGGTTAGATTCTAGGTTTACAATGAGTAGGAGACTAGTAGCATACAGCTAAAGACTAATGATTTAAACCCACCATCCTTAAGGTAGGGTGGGGTGAAGGGTGAGGGTTAGATTCTAGGTTTACAATGAGTAGGAGACTAGTAGCATACAGCTAAAGACTAATGATTTAAACCCACCATCCTTAAGGTAAGGGTGGGGTGAAGGGTGAGGGTTAGATTCTAGGTTTACAATGAGTAGGAGACTAGTAGCATACAGCTACAGGCTAATGATTTAAACCCACCATCCTTAAGGTAAGGGCGGGGTGAAGGGTGAGGGTTAGGTTCTAGATTTACAATGAGTAGGAGACTAGTAGCATACAGCCAAAGACTAATGATTTAAACCCACCATCCTTAAGGTAAGAGTGGGGTGAAGGGTGAGGGTTAGATTCTAGGTGTACAATGAGTAGGAGACTAGTAGCATACAGCTACAGGCTAATGATTTAAACCCACCATCCTTAAGGTAAGGGCGGGGTGAAGGGTGAGGGTTAGGTTCTAGATTTACAATGAGTAGGAGACTAATAGCACACAGCCAAAGACTAATGATTTAAACCCACCATCCTTAAGGTAAGAGTGGTGTGAAGGGTGAGGGTTAGATTCTAGGTGTACAATGAGTAGGAGACTAGTAGCATACAGCCAAAGACTAATGATTTAAACCCACCATCCTTAAGGTAAGAGTGGGGTGAAGGGTGAGGGTTAGATTATAAGTTTACAATGAGTTGGAGACTAGTATCATACAGTTAAAAACTAATGATTTAAACCCACCAACCTTAAAGTAAGGGTGGGGTGAAGGGTGAGGGTTAGATTCTAGGTTTACAATGAGTAGGAGACTAGTATCATACAGTTAAAAACTAATGATTTAAATCCACCAACCTTAAGGTAAGGGTGGGGTGAAGGGTGAGGGTTAGATTCTAGGTTTACAATGAGTAGGAGACTAATAGCATACAGCTAAAGACTAATGATTTAAACCCACCATCCTTAAGGTAAGGGTGGGGTGAAGGGTGAGGGTTAGATTCTAGGTTTACAATGAGTAGGAGACTAATAGCATACAGCTAAAGACTAATGATTTAAACCCACCATCCTTAAGGTAAGGGTGGGGTGAAGGGTGAGGGTTAGATTCTAGGTTTGGTTAGGATTAGAGCAAAAGGTCATTGTCAGGGGCTAAAAATAAGATAAATAGGTGGCATTAACAGACCTCCATCGTTCAAAACAGTATTTGTAACTCCATCCTAAAACCATGTCTGTATTTCCCTCTATGAGCGGCGTTAATTAGGCAAACCCAGAAAATCCTGTAATTGTAATAACCAAGAAGACATCTTTAGAACAAAAAAATTATAATCCAGCAAAATTGAAGAAATCCCAGACAAACATCATGATCATGTATTTTATGTCAACCTGAAATAACACAAAAGATCACTCTCTCTATAAAGGCAAAGGAAGGGAGATGAACCACAATAAGTAATTGCAGGATTTAGGTTTGGATCTTAAATTGAGTGTATAAGGAAGTGTAAATTTGGATCAATCTCATTTATTCCAAATCTTGACACATCATCAGTAGTGTGCCTTGGGATCAACGGATCGTTTCGGCCTTTTAAACACTATACGATCCTACTCCAAGGTGGCCCGACGAGGTGATCATTCTCGCCGTGTGTCAGACTAAATTTTGAAAAACATCCAAAAGGGATTTATGGCCAGCTCCTGAGAGCATCAGTCACATGTTGGTAATGTCACCATGTAGTTATAAAGCTATGTATGTCTGGCCGTCTTTGTGCACTAAAGACTCAATTTCTCTTATCATATTTGCAATTAGAGATAGGACAATATTAGCCATCAACTTCTTTTCTCATTCATTACCAACAAGCTGTTGTTAAATCAAATCATACATTCACCACTGGGGCTTTATGAAAATCAGAAATTAAACAGTGTTAGCCCTCCACTTCATTTCCTATTGATTCCAACAAGCTGTTGTTAAATCCAATCACATCACACTCTGCTGGTGCTGTATGAAAACCAAAAATTGCATACTTTTAGCCATCCCCGGTTCTCATCCAAGCGCATTACGCGTGCCATACCCGCTGAAGGACAGAAACTAAACATTTCACTCTCACCAGGATAAACTAAACATCAGAAACCGCCAAAGAACACCAGAAAATAGCTTCATACCTGTAAACCAGTCTACGTTATCGGTTCCGGTTGGCTTTGCTGCGATCGGATGTCCGTTCAATATTCACGCTCCCAACAGTTTAACCGTATTAGGGCGTCAAGTAAAAATCCTTCTGAGCAACAAGCTGCCGCCAGCTGCTGTGTCCAGCGACTTCTCCTATGAACAGCACCCAAGCTGTTCGTTCTCCCTCAGCTAACAATTTGACTGCGCTCCAAGCTTTATAGGGGGAAAGATAAGGAAGGCGGAGACGTCCCAGCCAACAGAACAACAAATTATTACCCTAAAAACAGCTCCTTAACTTCACAAAGGCTTTAAATGACCAAAGAATAATATACCCCTCCAAGTCTGCTCAACCTATTCCCAGAGCCCCCACCATCCAGACTGCAAACTAGTGTCTACAGAAGTAATCACAAATGGTAAACAACTCTCTACAAGGCAGCTTATTCACTGCAGCCAAAGCATCTCCACTAACAACACCCAAAGTCCACCTAAACCACTTCCCTTATTTTTTTGCAATATAGATTGGCAAGAATTTAAAGTCCCTTATCCAATTTAAATAAGATAACCCCCCACCATCCAGGATGCAACCTAATGACTACAGGAGTAATCACAAATGGTAAACCAACCCCTAGAGGGCAGCTAATTTACCACAGACAAAGCGTCCCCACTACCAATCCCAAACAACAACCGCACCCCCTCCCTTCAGATCCCAAACCAGCTTCCCCCGTCAACCTCTAAATAGCACCATCAAGTGGTGAAACGAAAGATACTGTCAGATCCCCAACCAGCTTCTCCTGTCAACCTCCAAATAGCACCCTCAAGTGGTGAAAAGAAAGAAACTGTCAGATCCCCAACAAGCTGCCGCTGTCAACCTCCAAATAGCACACTCAAGTGGTGAAAAGAAAAAATGCTGTCAGATCCCCAACAAGCTTCTCCTGTCAACCTCTAAATAGCACACTACGATCCTACTCCAAGGTGGCCCGACGAAGTGATCATTCTTGCCGTGTGTCACACTAAATTTTGAAAAACATCCAAAAGGGATTTATGGCCAGCTCCTGAGAGCCATATTTGTCCTTTCTATTAGTTATTATTTGTTAATTAATAATGTATTGCTGTAAGTATTTGTTTATTTAGACATTTTAATGTTGTTATTTTGTGTCCATCTAATAATTGGATCGTTTTAATCCCTAAAGTCCTGTGTTTATGATTTATTTCAGAGTAAGAGAGGTAGAGAGAGAAAAAAAACGAGAAGAGGAAAAATGGATTCGAAGGGAAAGGGATCCCAAATGGGATTTCTTTTTTCTGAAAACTAGGTTGGAACAAGAACTGGTCCGGACCAGGTATCAAATGTGGTGTAATGGTGTAATATCACCCACATCCGAGCCGTGATTGGCTGACCATGGTCCTCTCAATTACCAACCCCAAATGTGTGAAGGAGGAGAATAAGAGTTGAGAGGTTGAAATGGTAAGGGTATAATGGTTACCAACTTATTATGGTGTAAAGGAGTTCCGGTTATCCGAGGCACAGGCGAGTTAGGTGGAGTAGATAAATCTCAGTGAGTTCCCCCTGAATTGGTAAATTAACCAAAACAGTTTGAATAGGGAGTCACTGGCAATGCACGGGCCGTCGCATGTCACTCTGGAACCCCTCCCCAACCGTTGGTTCGTATCAATAAAAAGTAAAACAGTAGAGTAGGGAAAAAATAAAAGGATCCAATAAAGGAACACTAAGAAGTAGCAAAAATTAGAATAAATAAAGAAGAATAAAGAAAAAAACCAGGTTGGAACAAAAACCGGTACGGAACAGGTACCCGATCTGGTGTCATGGTGTAATGTCACCCACATCCGAGCCAGCATCGGCTGACCATGGTCCTCCCAAGTTCAAGTCCAAAGTGTAGTAGAGAGGGAAGGGGAAAGGCCAAGAGATAAGAACAGAATAGAGAATACAGAAAAAATCCTTAAGGTAAGGGCGGGGTGAAGGGTGAGGGTTAGATTCTAGGTTTACAATGAGTAGGAGACTAGTAGCATACAGCTAAAGACTAATGATTTAAACCCACCATCCTTAAGGTAGGGTGGGGTGAAGGGTGAGGGTTAGATTCTAGGTTTACAATGAGTAGGAGACTAGTAGCATACAGCTAAAGACTAATGATTTAAACCCACCATCCTTAAGGTAAGGGTGGGGTGAAGGGTGAGGGTTAGATTCTAGGTTTACAATGAGTAGGAGACTAGTAGCATACAGCTACAGGCTAATGATTTAAACCCACCATCCTTAAGGTAAGGGCGGGGTGAAGGGTGAGGGTTAGGTTCTAGATTTACAATGAGTAGGAGACTAGTAGCATACAGCCAAAGACTAATGATTTAAACCCACCATCCTTAAGGTAAGAGTGGGGTGAAGGGTGAGGGTTAGATTCTAGGTGTACAATGAGTAGGAGACTAGTAGCATACAGCTACAGGCTAATGATTTAAACCCACCATCCTTAAGGTAAGGGCGGGGTGAAGGGTGAGGGTTAGGTTCTAGATTTACAATGAGTAGGAGACTAATAGCACACAGCCAAAGACTAATGATTTAAACCCACCATCCTTAAGGTAAGAGTGGTGTGAAGGGTGAGGGTTAGATTCTAGGTGTACAATGAGTAGGAGACTAGTAGCATACAGCCAAAGACTAATGATTTAAACCCACCATCCTTAAGGTAAGAGTGGGGTGAAGGGTGAGGGTTAGATTATAAGTTTACAATGAGTTGGAGACTAGTATCATACAGTTAAAAACTAATGATTTAAACCCACCAACCTTAAAGTAAGGGTGGGGTGAAGGGTGAGGGTTAGATTCTAGGTTTACAATGAGTAGGAGACTAGTATCATACAGTTAAAAACTAATGATTTAAATCCACCAACCTTAAGGTAAGGGTGGGGTGAAGGGTGAGGGTTAGATTCTAGGTTTACAATGAGTAGGAGACTAATAGCATACAGCTAAAGACTAATGATTTAAACCCACCATCCTTAAGGTAAGGGTGGGGTGAAGGGTGAGGGTTAGATTCTAGGTTTACAATGAGTAGGAGACTAATAGCATACAGCTAAAGACTAATGATTTAAACCCACCATCCTTAAGGTAAGGGTGGGGTGAAGGGTGAGGGTTAGATTCTAGGTTTGGTTAGGATTAGAGCAAAAGGTCATTGTCAGGGGCTAAAAATAAGATAAATAGGTGGCATTAACAGACCTCCATCGTTCAAAACAGTATTTGTAACTCCATCCTAAAACCATGTCTGTATTTCCCTCTATGAGCGGCGTTAATTAGGCAAACCCAGAAAATCCTGTAATTGTAATAACCAAGAAGACATCTTTAGAACAAAAAAATTATAATCCAGCAAAATTGAAGAAATCCCAGACAAACATCATGATCATGTATTTTATGTCAACCTGAAATAACACAAAAGATCACTCTCTCTATAAAGGCAAAGGAAGGGAGATGAACCACAATAAGTAATTGCAGGATTTAGGTTTGGATCTTAAATTGAGTGTATAAGGAAGTGTAAATTTGGATCAATCTCATTTATTCCAAATCTTGACACATCATCAGTAGTGTGCCTTGGGATCAACGGATCGTTTCGGCCTTTTAAACACTATACGATCCTACTCCAAGGTGGCCCGACGAGGTGATCATTCTCGCCGTGTGTCAGACTAAATTTTGAAAAACATCCAAAAGGGATTTATGGCCAGCTCCTGAGAGCATCAGTCACATGTTGGTAATGTCACCATGTAGTTATAAAGCTATGTATGTCTGGCCGTCTTTGTGCACTAAAGACTCAATTTCTCTTATCATATTTGCAATTAGAGATAGGACAATATTAGCCATCAACTTCTTTTCTCATTCATTACCAACAAGCTGTTGTTAAATCAAATCATACATTCACCACTGGGGCTTTATGAAAATCAGAAATTAAACAGTGTTAGCCCTCCACTTCATTTCCTATTGATTCCAACAAGCTGTTGTTAAATCCAATCACATCACACTCTGCTGGTGCTGTATGAAAACCAAAAATTGCATACTTTTAGCCATCCCCGGTTCTCATCCAAGCGCATTACGCGTGCCATACCCGCTGAAGGACAGAAACTAAACATTTCACTCTCACCAGGATAAACTAAACATCAGAAACCGCCAAAGAACACCAGAAAATAGCTTCATACCTGTAAACCAGTCTACGTTATCGGCTCCGGTTGGCTTTGCTGCGATCGGATGTCCGTTCAATATTCACGCTCCCAACAGTTTAACCGTATTAGGGCGTCAAGTAAAAATCCTTCTGAGCAACAAGCTGCCGCCAGCTGCTGTGTCCAGCGACTTCTCCTATGAACAGCACCCAAGCTGTTCGTTCTCCCTCAGCTAACAATTTGACTGCGCTCCAAGCTTTATAGGGGGAAAGATAAGGAAGGCGGAGACGTCCCAGCCAACAGAACAACAAATTATTACCCTAAAAACAGCTCCTTAACTTCACAAAGGCTTTAAATGACCAAAGAATAATATACCCCTCCAAGTCTGCTCAACCTATTCCCAGAGCCCCCACCATCCAGACTGCAAACTAGTGTCTACAGAAGTAATCACAAATGGTAAACAACTCTCTACAAGGCAGCTTATTCACTGCAGCCAAAGCGTCTCCACTAACAACACCCAAAGTCCACCTAAACCACTTCCCTTATTTTTTTGCAATATAGATTGGCAAGAATTTAAAGTCCCTTATCCAATTTAAATAAGATAACCCCCCACCATCCAGGATGCAACCTAATGACTACAGGAGTAATCACAAATGGTAAACCAACCCCTAGAGGGCAGCTAATTTACCACAGACAAAGCGTCCCCACTACCAATCCCAAACAACAACCGCACCCCCTCCCTTCAGATCCCAAACCAGCTTCCCCCGTCAACCTCTAAATAGCACCATCAAGTGGTGAAACGAAAGATACTGTCAGATCCCCAACCAGCTTCTCCTGTCAACCTCCAAATAGCACCCTCAAGTGGTGAAAAGAAAGAAACTGTCAGATCCCCAACAAGCTGCCGCTGTCAACCTCCAAATAGCACACTCAAGTGGTGAAAAGAAAAAATGCTGTCAGATCCCCAACAAGCTTCTCCTGTCAACCTCTAAATAGCACACTACGATCCTACTCCAAGGTGGCCCGACGAAGTGATCATTCTTGCCGTGTGTCACACTAAATTTTGAAAAACATCCAAAAGGGATTTATGGCCAGCTCCTGAGAGCCATATTTGTCCTTTCTATTAGTTATTATTTGTTAATTAATAATGTATTGCTGTAAGTATTTGTTTATTTAGACATTTTAATGTTGTTATTTTGTGTCCATCTAATAATTGGATCGTTTTAATCCCTAAAGTCCTGTGTTTATGATTTATTTCAGAGTAAGAGAGGTAGAGAGAGAAAAAAAACGAGAAGAGGAAAAATGGATTCGAAGGGAAAGGGATCCCAAATGGGATTTCTTTTTTCTGAAAACTAGGTTGGAACAAGAACTGGTCCGGACCAGGTATCAAATGTGGTGTAATGGTGTAATATCACCCACATCCGAGCCGTGATTGGCTGACCATGGTCCTCTCAATTACCAACCCCAAATGTGTGAAGGAGGAGAATAAGAGTTGAGAGGTTGAAATGGTAAGGGTATAATGGTTACCAACTTATTATGGTGTAAAGGAGTTCCGGTTATCCGAGGCACAGGCGAGTTAGGTGGAGTAGATAAATCTCAGTGAGTTCCCCCTGAATTGGTAAATTAACCAAAACAGTTTGAATAGGGAGTCACTGGCAATGCACGGGCCGTCGCATGTCACTCTGGAACCCCTCCCCAACCGTTGGTTCGTATCAATAAAAAGTAAAACAGTAGAGTAGGGAAAAAATAAAAGGATCCAATAAAGGAACACTAAGAAGTAGCAAAAATTAGAATAAATAAAGAAGAATAAAGAAAAAAACCAGGTTGGAACAAAAACCGGTACGGAACAGGTACCCGATCTGGTGTCATGGTGTAATGTCACCCACATCCGAGCCAGCATCGGCTGACCATGGTCCTCCCAAGTTCAAGTCCAAAGTGTAGTAGAGAGGGAAGGGGAAAGGCCAAGAGATAAGAACAGAATAGAGAATACAGAAAAAATCCTTAAGGTAAGGGCGGGGTGAAGGGTGAGGGTTAGATTCTAGGTTTACAATGAGTAGGAGACTAGTAGCATACAGCTAAAGACTAATGATTTAAACCCACCATCCTTAAGGTAGGGTGGGGTGAAGGGTGAGGGTTAGATTCTAGGTTTACAATGAGTAGGAGACTAGTAGCATACAGCTAAAGACTAATGATTTAAACCCACCATCCTTAAGGTAAGGGTGGGGTGAAGGGTGAGGGTTAGATTCTAGGTTTACAATGAGTAGGAGACTAGTAGCATACAGCTACAGGCTAATGATTTAAACCCACCATCCTTAAGGTAAGGGCGGGGTGAAGGGTGAGGGTTAGGTTCTAGATTTACAATGAGTAGGAGACTAGTAGCATACAGCCAAAGACTAATGATTTAAACCCACCATCCTTAAGGTAAGAGTGGGGTGAAGGGTGAGGGTTAGATTCTAGGTGTACAATGAGTAGGAGACTAGTAGCATACAGCTACAGGCTAATGATTTAAACCCACCATCCTTAAGGTAAGGGCGGGGTGAAGGGTGAGGGTTAGGTTCTAGATTTACAATGAGTAGGAGACTAATAGCACACAGCCAAAGACTAATGATTTAAACCCACCATCCTTAAGGTAAGAGTGGTGTGAAGGGTGAGGGTTAGATTCTATGTGTACAATGAGTAGGAGACTAGTAGCATACAGCCAAAGACTAATGATTTAAACCCACCATCCTTAAGGTAAGAGTGGGGTGAAGGGTGAGGGTTAGATTATAAGTTTACAATGAGTTGGAGACTAGTATCATACAGTTAAAAACTAATGATTTAAACCCACCAACCTTAAGGTAAGGGTGGGGTGAAGGGTGAGGGTTAGATTCTAGGTTTACAATGAGTAGGAGACTAGTATCATACAGTTAAAAACTAATGATTTAAATCCACCAACCTTAAGGTAAGGGTGGGGTGAAGGGTGAGGGTTAGATTCTAGGTTTACAATGAGTAGGAGACTAATAGCATACAGCTAAAGACTAATGATTTAAACCCACCATCCTTAAGGTAAGGGTGGGGTGAAGGGTGAGGGTTAGATTCTAGGTTTACAATGAGTAGGAGACTAATAGCATACAGCTAAAGACTAATGATTTAAACCCACCATCCTTAAGGTAAGGGTGGGGTGAAGGGTGAGGGTTAGATTCTAGGTTTGGTTAGGATTAGAGCAAAAGGTCATTGTCAGGGGCTAAAAATAAGATAAATAGGTGGCATTAACAGACCTCCATCGTTCAAAACAGTATTTGTAACTCCATCCTAAAACCATGTCTGTATTTCCCTCTATGAGCGGCGTTAATTAGGCAAACCCAGAAAATCCTGTAATTGTAATAACCAAGAAGACATCTTTAGAACAAAAAAATTATAATCCAGCAAAATTGAAGAAATCCCAGACAAACATCATGATCATGTATTTTATGTCAACCTGAAATAACACAAAAGATCACTCTCTCTATAAAGGCAAAGGAAGGGAGATGAACCACAATAAGTAATTGCAGGATTTAGGTTTGGATCTTAAATTGAGTGTATAAGGAAGTGTAAATTTGGATCAATCTCATTTATTCCAAATCTTGACACATCATCAGTAGTGTGCCTTGGGATCAACGGATCGTTTCGGCCTTTTAAACACTATACGATCCTACTCCAAGGTGGCCCGACGAGGTGATCATTCTCGCCGTGTGTCAGACTAAATTTTGAAAAACATCCAAAAGGGATTTATGGCCAGCTCCTGAGAGCATCAGTCACATGTTGGTAATGTCACCATGTAGTTATAAAGCTATGTATGTCTGGCCGTCTTTGTGCACTAAAGACTCAATTTCTCTTATCATATTTGCAATTAGAGATAGGACAATATTAGCCATCAACTTCTTTTCTCATTCATTACCAACAAGCTGTTGTTAAATCAAATCATACATTCACCACTGGGGCTTTATGAAAATCAGAAATTAAACAGTGTTAGCCCTCCACTTCATTTCCTATTGATTCCAACAAGCTGTTGTTAAATCCAATCACATCACACTCTGCTGGTGCTGTATGAAAACCAAAAATTGCATACTTTTAGCCATCCCCGGTTCTCATCCAAGCGCATTACGCGTGCCATACCCGCTGAAGGACAGAAACTAAACATTTCACTCTCACCAGGATAAACTAAACATCAGAAACCGCCAAAGAACACCAGAAAATAGCTTCATACCTGTAAACCAGTCTACGTTATCGGCTCCGGTTGGCTTTGCTGCGATCGGATGTCCGTTCAATATTCACGCTCCCAACAGTTTAACCGTATTAGGGCGTCAAGTAAAAATCCTTCTGAGCAACAAGCTGCCGCCAGCTGCTGTGTCCAGCGACTTCTCCTATGAACAGCACCCAAGCTGTTCGTTCTCCCTCAGCTAACAATTTGACTGCGCTCCAAGCTTTATAGGGGGAAAGATAAGGAAGGCGGAGACGTCCCAGCCAACAGAACAACAAATTATTACCCTAAAAACAGCTCCTTAACTTCACAAAGGCTTTAAATGACCAAAGAATAATATACCCCTCCAAGTCTGCTCAACCTATTCCCAGAGCCCCCACCATCCAGACTGCAAACTAGTGTCTACAGAAGTAATCACAAATGGTAAACAACTCTCTACAAGGCAGCTTATTCACTGCAGCCAAAGCGTCTCCACTAACAACACCCAAAGTCCACCTAAACCACTTCCCTTATTTTTTTGCAATATAGATTGGCAAGAATTTAAAGTCCCTTATCCAATTTAAATAAGATAACCCCCCACCATCCAGGATGCAACCTAATGACTACAGGAGTAATCACAAATGGTAAACCAACCCCTAGAGGGCAGCTAATTTACCACAGACAAAGCGTCCCCACTACCAATCCCAAACAACAACCGCACCCCCTCCCTTCAGATCCCAAACCAGCTTCCCCCGTCAACCTCTAAATAGCACCATCAAGTGGTGAAACGAAAGATACTGTCAGATCCCCAACCAGCTTCTCCTGTCAACCTCCAAATAGCACCCTCAAGTGGTGAAAAGAAAGAAACTGTCAGATCCCCAACAAGCTGCCGCTGTCAACCTCCAAATAGCACACTCAAGTGGTGAAAAGAAAAAATGCTGTCAGATCCCCAACAAGCTTCTCCTGTCAACCTCTAAATAGCACACTACGATCCTACTCCAAGGTGGCCCGACGAAGTGATCATTCTTGCCGTGTGTCACACTAAATTTTGAAAAACATCCAAAAGGGATTTATGGCCAGCTCCTGAGAGCCATATTTGTCCTTTCTATTAGTTATTATTTGTTAATTAATAATGTATTGCTGTAAGTATTTGTTTATTTAGACATTTTAATGTTGTTATTTTGTGTCCATCTAATAATTGGATCGTTTTAATCCCTAAAGTCCTGTGTTTATGATTTATTTCAGAGTAAGAGAGGTAGAGAGAGAAAAAAAACGAGAAGAGGAAAAATGGATTCGAAGGGAAAGGGATCCCAAATGGGATTTCTTTTTTCTGAAAACTAGGTTGGAACAAGAACTGGTCCGGACCAGGTATCAAATGTGGTGTAATGGTGTAATATCACCCACATCCGAGCCGTGATTGGCTGACCATGGTCCTCTCAATTACCAACCCCAAATGTGTGAAGGAGGAGAATAAGAGTTGAGAGGTTGAAATGGTAAGGGTATAATGGTTACCAACTTATTATGGTGTAAAGGAGTTCCGGTTATCCGAGGCACAGGCGAGTTAGGTGGAGTAGATAAATCTCAGTGAGTTCCCCCTGAATTGGTAAATTAACCAAAACAGTTTGAATAGGGAGTCACTGGCAATGCACGGGCCGTCGCATGTCACTCTGGAACCCCTCCCCAACCGTTGGTTCGTATCAATAAAAAGTAAAACAGTAGAGTAGGGAAAAAATAAAAGGATCCAATAAAGGAACACTAAGAAGTAGCAAAAATTAGAATAAATAAAGAAGAATAAAGAAAAAAACCAGGTTGGAACAAAAACCGGTACGGAACAGGTACCCGATCTGGTGTCATGGTGTAATGTCACCCACATCCGAGCCAGCATCGGCTGACCATGGTCCTCCCAAGTTCAAGTCCAAAGTGTAGTAGAGAGGGAAGGGGAAAGGCCAAGAGATAAGAACAGAATAGAGAATACAGAAAAAATCCTTAAGGTAAGGGCGGGGTGAAGGGTGAGGGTTAGATTCTAGGTTTACAATGAGTAGGAGACTAGTAGCATACAGCTAAAGACTAATGATTTAAACCCACCATCCTTAAGGTAGGGTGGGGTGAAGGGTGAGGGTTAGATTCTAGGTTTACAATGAGTAGGAGACTAGTAGCATACAGCTAAAGACTAATGATTTAAACCCACCATCCTTAAGGTAAGGGTGGGGTGAAGGGTGAGGGTTAGATTCTAGGTTTACAATGAGTAGGAGACTAGTAGCATACAGCTACAGGCTAATGATTTAAACCCACCATCCTTAAGGTAAGGGCGGGGTGAAGGGTGAGGGTTAGGTTCTAGATTTACAATGAGTAGGAGACTAGTAGCATACAGCCAAAGACTAATGATTTAAACCCACCATCCTTAAGGTAAGAGTGGGGTGAAGGGTGAGGGTTAGATTCTAGGTGTACAATGAGTAGGAGACTAGTAGCATACAGCTACAGGCTAATGATTTAAACCCACCATCCTTAAGGTAAGGGCGGGGTGAAGGGTGAGGGTTAGGTTCTAGATTTACAATGAGTAGGAGACTAATAGCACACAGCCAAAGACTAATGATTTAAACCCACCATCCTTAAGGTAAGAGTGGTGTGAAGGGTGAGGGTTAGATTCTAGGTGTACAATGAGTAGGAGACTAGTAGCATACAGCCAAAGACTAATGATTTAAACCCACCATCCTTAAGGTAAGAGTGGGGTGAAGGGTGAGGGTTAGATTATAAGTTTACAATGAGTTGGAGACTAGTATCATACAGTTAAAAACTAATGATTTAAACCCACCAACCTTAAAGTAAGGGTGGGGTGAAGGGTGAGGGTTAGATTCTAGGTTTACAATGAGTAGGAGACTAGTATCATACAGTTAAAAACTAATGATTTAAATCCACCAACCTTAAGGTAAGGGTGGGGTGAAGGGTGAGGGTTAGATTCTAGGTTTACAATGAGTAGGAGACTAATAGCATACAGCTAAAGACTAATGATTTAAACCCACCATCCTTAAGGTAAGGGTGGGGTGAAGGGTGAGGGTTAGATTCTAGGTTTACAATGAGTAGGAGACTAATAGCATACAGCTAAAGACTAATGATTTAAACCCACCATCCTTAAGGTAAGGGTGGGGTGAAGGGTGAGGGTTAGATTCTAGGTTTGGTTAGGATTAGAGCAAAAGGTCATTGTCAGGGGCTAAAAATAAGATAAATAGGTGGCATTAACAGACCTCCATCGTTCAAAACAGTATTTGTAACTCCATCCTAAAACCATGTCTGTATTTCCCTCTATGAGCGGCGTTAATTAGGCAAACCCAGAAAATCCTGTAATTGTAATAACCAAGAAGACATCTTTAGAACAAAAAAATTATAATCCAGCAAAATTGAAGAAATCCCAGACAAACATCATGATCATGTATTTTATGTCAACCTGAAATAACACAAAAGATCACTCTCTCTATAAAGGCAAAGGAAGGGAGATGAACCACAATAAGTAATTGCAGGATTTAGGTTTGGATCTTAAATTGAGTGTATAAGGAAGTGTAAATTTGGATCAATCTCATTTATTCCAAATCTTGACACATCATCAGTAGTGTGCCTTGGGATCAACGGATCGTTTCGGCCTTTTAAACACTATACGATCCTACTCCAAGGTGGCCCGACGAGGTGATCATTCTCGCCGTGTGTCAGACTAAATTTTGAAAAACATCCAAAAGGGATTTATGGCCAGCTCCTGAGAGCATCAGTCACATGTTGGTAATGTCACCATGTAGTTATAAAGCTATGTATGTCTGGCCGTCTTTGTGCACTAAAGACTCAATTTCTCTTATCATATTTGCAATTAGAGATAGGACAATATTAGCCATCAACTTCTTTTCTCATTCATTACCAACAAGCTGTTGTTAAATCAAATCATACATTCACCACTGGGGCTTTATGAAAATCAGAAATTAAACAGTGTTAGCCCTCCACTTCATTTCCTATTGATTCCAACAAGCTGTTGTTAAATCCAATCACATCACACTCTGCTGGTGCTGTATGAAAACCAAAAATTGCATACTTTTAGCCATCCCCGGTTCTCATCCAAGCGCATTACGCGTGCCATACCCGCTGAAGGACAGAAACTAAACATTTCACTCTCACCAGGATAAACTAAACATCAGAAACCGCCAAAGAACACCAGAAAATAGCTTCATACCTGTAAACCAGTCTACGTTATCGGCTCCGGTTGGCTTTGCTGCGATCGGATGTCCGTTCAATATTCACGCTCCCAACAGTTTAACCGTATTAGGGCGTCAAGTAAAAATCCTTCTGAGCAACAAGCTGCCGCCAGCTGCTGTGTCCAGCGACTTCTCCTATGAACAGCACCCAAGCTGTTCGTTCTCCCTCAGCTAACAATTTGACTGCGCTCCAAGCTTTATAGGGGGAAAGATAAGGAAGGCGGAGACGTCCCAGCCAACAGAACAACAAATTATTACCCTAAAAACAGCTCCTTAACTTCACAAAGGCTTTAAATGACCAAAGAATAATATACCCCTCCAAGTCTGCTCAACCTATTCCCAGAGCCCCCACCATCCAGACTGCAAACTAGTGTCTACAGAAGTAATCACAAATGGTAAACAACTCTCTACAAGGCAGCTTATTCACTGCAGCCAAAGCGTCTCCACTAACAACACCCAAAGTCCACCTAAACCACTTCCCTTATTTTTTTGCAATATAGATTGGCAAGAATTTAAAGTCCCTTATCCAATTTAAATAAGATAACCCCCCACCATCCAGGATGCAACCTAATGACTACAGGAGTAATCACAAATGGTAAACCAACCCCTAGAGGGCAGCTAATTTACCACAGACAAAGCGTCCCCACTACCAATCCCAAACAACAACCGCACCCCCTCCCTTCAGATCCCAAACCAGCTTCCCCCGTCAACCTCTAAATAGCACCATCAAGTGGTGAAACGAAAGATACTGTCAGATCCCCAACCAGCTTCTCCTGTCAACCTCCAAATAGCACCCTCAAGTGGTGAAAAGAAAGAAACTGTCAGATCCCCAACAAGCTGCCGCTGTCAACCTCCAAATAGCACACTCAAGTGGTGAAAAGAAAAAATGCTGTCAGATCCCCAACAAGCTTCTCCTGTCAACCTCTAAATAGCACACTACGATCCTACTCCAAGGTGGCCCGACGAAGTGATCATTCTTGCCGTGTGTCACACTAAATTTTGAAAAACATCCAAAAGGGATTTATGGCCAGCTCCTGAGAGCCATATTTGTCCTTTCTATTAGTTATTATTTGTTAATTAATAATGTATTGCTGTAAGTATTTGTTTATTTAGACATTTTAATGTTGTTATTTTGTGTCCATCTAATAATTGGATCGTTTTAATCCCTAAAGTCCTGTGTTTATGATTTATTTCAGAGTAAGAGAGGTAGAGAGAGAAAAAAAACGAGAAGAGGAAAAATGGATTCGAAGGGAAAGGGATCCCAAATGGGATTTCTTTTTTCTGAAAACTAGGTTGGAACAAGAACTGGTCCGGACCAGGTATCAAATGTGGTGTAATGGTGTAATATCACCCACATCCGAGCCGTGATTGGCTGACCATGGTCCTCTCAATTACCAACCCCAAATGTGTGAAGGAGGAGAATAAGAGTTGAGAGGTTGAAATGGTAAGGGTATAATGGTTACCAACTTATTATGGTGTAAAGGAGTTCCGGTTATCCGAGGCACAGGCGAGTTAGGTGGAGTAGATAAATCTCAGTGAGTTCCCCCTGAATTGGTAAATTAACCAAAACAGTTTGAATAGGGAGTCACTGGCAATGCACGGGCCGTCGCATGTCACTCTGGAACCCCTCCCCAACCGTTGGTTCGTATCAATAAAAAGTAAAACAGTAGAGTAGGGAAAAAATAAAAGGATCCAATAAAGGAACACTAAGAAGTAGCAAAAATTAGAATAAATAAAGAAGAATAAAGAAAAAAACCAGGTTGGAACAAAAACCGGTACGGAACAGGTACCCGATCTGGTGTCATGGTGTAATGTCACCCACATCCGAGCCAGCATCGGCTGACCATGGTCCTCCCAAGTTCAAGTCCAAAGTGTAGTAGAGAGGGAAGGGGAAAGGCCAAGAGATAAGAACAGAATAGAGAATACAGAAAAAATCCTTAAGGTAAGGGCGGGGTGAAGGGTGAGGGTTAGATTCTAGGTTTACAATGAGTAGGAGACTAGTAGCATACAGCTAAAGACTAATGATTTAAACCCACCATCCTTAAGGTAGGGTGGGGTGAAGGGTGAGGGTTAGATTCTAGGTTTACAATGAGTAGGAGACTAGTAGCATACAGCTAAAGACTAATGATTTAAACCCACCATCCTTAAGGTAAGGGTGGGGTGAAGGGTGAGGGTTAGATTCTAGGTTTACAATGAGTAGGAGACTAGTAGCATACAGCTACAGGCTAATGATTTAAACCCACCATCCTTAAGGTAAGGGCGGGGTGAAGGGTGAGGGTTAGGTTCTAGATTTACAATGAGTAGGAGACTAGTAGCATACAGCCAAAGACTAATGATTTAAACCCACCATCCTTAAGGTAAGAGTGGGGTGAAGGGTGAGGGTTAGATTCTAGGTGTACAATGAGTAGGAGACTAGTAGCATACAGCTACAGGCTAATGATTTAAACCCACCATCCTTAAGGTAAGGGCGGGGTGAAGGGTGAGGGTTAGGTTCTAGATTTACAATGAGTAGGAGACTAATAGCACACAGCCAAAGACTAATGATTTAAACCCACCATCCTTAAGGTAAGAGTGGTGTGAAGGGTGAGGGTTAGATTCTATGTGTACAATGAGTAGGAGACTAGTAGCATACAGCCAAAGACTAATGATTTAAACCCACCATCCTTAAGGTAAGAGTGGGGTGAAGGGTGAGGGTTAGATTATAAGTTTACAATGAGTTGGAGACTAGTATCATACAGTTAAAAACTAATGATTTAAACCCACCAACCTTAAGGTAAGGGTGGGGTGAAGGGTGAGGGTTAGATTCTAGGTTTACAATGAGTAGGAGACTAGTATCATACAGTTAAAAACTAATGATTTAAATCCACCAACCTTAAGGTAAGGGTGGGGTGAAGGGTGAGGGTTAGATTCTAGGTTTACAATGAGTAGGAGACTAATAGCATACAGCTAAAGACTAATGATTTAAACCCACCATCCTTAAGGTAAGGGTGGGGTGAAGGGTGAGGGTTAGATTCTAGGTTTGGTTAGGATTAGAGCAAAAGGTCATTGTCAGGGGCTAAAAATAAGATAAATAGGTGGCATTAACAGACCTCCATCGTTCAAAACAGTATTTGTAACTCCATCCTAAAACCATGTCTGTATTTCCCTCTATGAGCGGCGTTAATTAGGCAAACCCAGAAAATCCTGTAATTGTAATAACCAAGAAGACATCTTTAGAACAAAAAAATTATAATCCAGCAAAATTGAAGAAATCCCAGACAAACATCATGATCATGTATTTTATGTCAACCTGAAATAACACAAAAGATCACTCTCTCTATAAAGGCAAAGGAAGGGAGATGAACCACAATAAGTAATTGCAGGATTTAGGTTTGGATCTTAAATTGAGTGTATAAGGAAGTGTAAATTTGGATCAATCTCATTTATTCCAAATCTTGACACATCATCAGTAGTGTGCCTTGGGATCAACGGATCGTTTCGGCCTTTTAAACACTATACGATCCTACTCCAAGGTGGCCCGACGAGGTGATCATTCTCGCCGTGTGTCAGACTAAATTTTGAAAAACATCCAAAAGGGATTTATGGCCAGCTCCTGAGAGCATCAGTCACATGTTGGTAATGTCACCATGTAGTTATAAAGCTATGTATGTCTGGCCGTCTTTGTGCACTAAAGACTCAATTTCTCTTATCATATTTGCAATTAGAGATAGGACAATATTAGCCATCAACTTCTTTTCTCATTCATTACCAACAAGCTGTTGTTAAATCAAATCATACATTCACCACTGGGGCTTTATGAAAATCAGAAATTAAACAGTGTTAGCCCTCCACTTCATTTCCTATTGATTCCAACAAGCTGTTGTTAAATCCAATCACATCACACTCTGCTGGTGCTGTATGAAAACCAAAAATTGCATACTTTTAGCCATCCCCGGTTCTCATCCAAGCGCATTACGCGTGCCATACCCGCTGAAGGACAGAAACTAAACATTTCACTCTCACCAGGATAAACTAAACATCAGAAACCGCCAAAGAACACCAGAAAATAGCTTCATACCTGTAAACCAGTCTACGTTATCGGCTCCGGTTGGCTTTGCTGCGATCGGATGTCCGTTCAATATTCACGCTCCCAACAGTTTAACCGTATTAGGGCGTCAAGTAAAAATCCTTCTGAGCAACAAGCTGCCGCCAGCTGCTGTGTCCAGCGACTTCTCCTATGAACAGCACCCAAGCTGTTCGTTCTCCCTCAGCTAACAATTTGACTGCGCTCCAAGCTTTATAGGGGGAAAGATAAGGAAGGCGGAGACGTCCCAGCCAACAGAACAACAAATTATTACCCTAAAAACAGCTCCTTAACTTCACAAAGGCTTTAAATGACCAAAGAATAATATACCCCTCCAAGTCTGCTCAACCTATTCCCAGAGCCCCCACCATCCAGACTGCAAACTAGTGTCTACAGAAGTAATCACAAATGGTAAACAACTCTCTACAAGGCAGCTTATTCACTGCAGCCAAAGCGTCTCCACTAACAACACCCAAAGTCCACCTAAACCACTTCCCTTATTTTTTTGCAATATAGATTGGCAAGAATTTAAAGTCCCTTATCCAATTTAAATAAGATAACCCCCCACCATCCAGGATGCAACCTAATGACTACAGGAGTAATCACAAATGGTAAACCAACCCCTAGAGGGCAGCTAATTTACCACAGACAAAGCGTCCCCACTACCAATCCCAAACAACAACCGCACCCCCTCCCTTCAGATCCCAAACCAGCTTCCCCCGTCAACCTCTAAATAGCACCATCAAGTGGTGAAACGAAAGATACTGTCAGATCCCCAACCAGCTTCTCCTGTCAACCTCCAAATAGCACCCTCAAGTGGTGAAAAGAAAGAAACTGTCAGATCCCCAACAAGCTGCCGCTGTCAACCTCCAAATAGCACACTCAAGTGGTGAAAAGAAAAAATGCTGTCAGATCCCCAACAAGCTTCTCCTGTCAACCTCTAAATAGCACACTACGATCCTACTCCAAGGTGGCCCGACGAAGTGATCATTCTTGCCGTGTGTCACACTAAATTTTGAAAAACATCCAAAAGGGATTTATGGCCAGCTCCTGAGAGCCATATTTGTCCTTTCTATTAGTTATTATTTGTTAATTAATAATGTATTGCTGTAAGTATTTGTTTATTTAGACATTTTAATGTTGTTATTTTGTGTCCATCTAATAATTGGATCGTTTTAATCCCTAAAGTCCTGTGTTTATGATTTATTTCAGAGTAAGAGAGGTAGAGAGAGAAAAAAAACGAGAAGAGGAAAAATGGATTCGAAGGGAAAGGGATCCCAAATGGGATTTCTTTTTTCTGAAAACTAGGTTGGAACAAGAACTGGTCCGGACCAGGTATCAAATGTGGTGTAATGGTGTAATATCACCCACATCCGAGCCGTGATTGGCTGACCATGGTCCTCTCAATTACCAACCCCAAATGTGTGAAGGAGGAGAATAAGAGTTGAGAGGTTGAAATGGTAAGGGTATAATGGTTACCAACTTATTATGGTGTAAAGGAGTTCCGGTTATCCGAGGCACAGGCGAGTTAGGTGGAGTAGATAAATCTCAGTGAGTTCCCCCTGAATTGGTAAATTAACCAAAACAGTTTGAATAGGGAGTCACTGGCAATGCACGGGCCGTCGCATGTCACTCTGGAACCCCTCCCCAACCGTTGGTTCGTATCAATAAAAAGTAAAACAGTAGAGTAGGGAAAAAATAAAAGGATCCAATAAAGGAACACTAAGAAGTAGCAAAAATTAGAATAAATAAAGAAGAATAAAGAAAAAAACCAGGTTGGAACAAAAACCGGTACGGAACAGGTACCCGATCTGGTGTCATGGTGTAATGTCACCCACATCCGAGCCAGCATCGGCTGACCATGGTCCTCCCAAGTTCAAGTCCAAAGTGTAGTAGAGAGGGAAGGGGAAAGGCCAAGAGATAAGAACAGAATAGAGAATACAGAAAAAATCCTTAAGGTAAGGGCGGGGTGAAGGGTGAGGGTTAGATTCTAGGTTTACAATGAGTAGGAGACTAGTAGCATACAGCTAAAGACTAATGATTTAAACCCACCATCCTTAAGGTAGGGTGGGGTGAAGGGTGAGGGTTAGATTCTAGGTTTACAATGAGTAGGAGACTAGTAGCATACAGCTAAAGACTAATGATTTAAACCCACCATCCTTAAGGTAAGGGTGGGGTGAAGGGTGAGGGTTAGATTCTAGGTTTACAATGAGTAGGAGACTAGTAGCATACAGCTACAGGCTAATGATTTAAACCCACCATCCTTAAGGTAAGGGCGGGGTGAAGGGTGAGGGTTAGGTTCTAGATTTACAATGAGTAGGAGACTAGTAGCATACAGCCAAAGACTAATGATTTAAACCCACCATCCTTAAGGTAAGAGTGGGGTGAAGGGTGAGGGTTAGATTCTAGGTGTACAATGAGTAGGAGACTAGTAGCATACAGCTACAGGCTAATGATTTAAACCCACCATCCTTAAGGTAAGGGCGGGGTGAAGGGTGAGGGTTAGGTTCTAGATTTACAATGAGTAGGAGACTAATAGCACACAGCCAAAGACTAATGATTTAAACCCACCATCCTTAAGGTAAGAGTGGTGTGAAGGGTGAGGGTTAGATTCTAGGTGTACAATGAGTAGGAGACTAGTAGCATACAGCCAAAGACTAATGATTTAAACCCACCATCCTTAAGGTAAGAGTGGGGTGAAGGGTGAGGGTTAGATTATAAGTTTACAATGAGTTGGAGACTAGTATCATACAGTTAAAAACTAATGATTTAAACCCACCAACCTTAAAGTAAGGGTGGGGTGAAGGGTGAGGGTTAGATTCTAGGTTTACAATGAGTAGGAGACTAGTATCATACAGTTAAAAACTAATGATTTAAATCCACCAACCTTAAGGTAAGGGTGGGGTGAAGGGTGAGGGTTAGATTCTAGGTTTACAATGAGTAGGAGACTAATAGCATACAGCTAAAGACTAATGATTTAAACCCACCATCCTTAAGGTAAGGGTGGGGTGAAGGGTGAGGGTTAGATTCTAGGTTTACAATGAGTAGGAGACTAATAGCATACAGCTAAAGACTAATGATTTAAACCCACCATCCTTAAGGTAAGGGTGGGGTGAAGGGTGAGGGTTAGATTCTAGGTTTGGTTAGGATTAGAGCAAAAGGTCATTGTCAGGGGCTAAAAATAAGATAAATAGGTGGCATTAACAGACCTCCATCGTTCAAAACAGTATTTGTAACTCCATCCTAAAACCATGTCTGTATTTCCCTCTATGAGCGGCGTTAATTAGGCAAACCCAGAAAATCCTGTAATTGTAATAACCAAGAAGACATCTTTAGAACAAAAAAATTATAATCCAGCAAAATTGAAGAAATCCCAGACAAACATCATGATCATGTATTTTATGTCAACCTGAAATAACACAAAAGATCACTCTCTCTATAAAGGCAAAGGAAGGGAGATGAACCACAATAAGTAATTGCAGGATTTAGGTTTGGATCTTAAATTGAGTGTATAAGGAAGTGTAAATTTGGATCAATCTCATTTATTCCAAATCTTGACACATCATCAGTAGTGTGCCTTGGGATCAACGGATCGTTTCGGCCTTTTAAACACTATACGATCCTACTCCAAGGTGGCCCGACGAGGTGATCATTCTCGCCGTGTGTCAGACTAAATTTTGAAAAACATCCAAAAGGGATTTATGGCCAGCTCCTGAGAGCATCAGTCACATGTTGGTAATGTCACCATGTAGTTATAAAGCTATGTATGTCTGGCCGTCTTTGTGCACTAAAGACTCAATTTCTCTTATCATATTTGCAATTAGAGATAGGACAATATTAGCCATCAACTTCTTTTCTCATTCATTACCAACAAGCTGTTGTTAAATCAAATCATACATTCACCACTGGGGCTTTATGAAAATCAGAAATTAAACAGTGTTAGCCCTCCACTTCATTTCCTATTGATTCCAACAAGCTGTTGTTAAATCCAATCACATCACACTCTGCTGGTGCTGTATGAAAACCAAAAATTGCATACTTTTAGCCATCCCCGGTTCTCATCCAAGCGCATTACGCGTGCCATACCCGCTGAAGGACAGAAACTAAACATTTCACTCTCACCAGGATAAACTAAACATCAGAAACCGCCAAAGAACACCAGAAAATAGCTTCATACCTGTAAACCAGTCTACGTTATCGGCTCCGGTTGGCTTTGCTGCGATCGGATGTCCGTTCAATATTCACGCTCCCAACAGTTTAACCGTATTAGGGCGTCAAGTAAAAATCCTTCTGAGCAACAAGCTGCCGCCAGCTGCTGTGTCCAGCGACTTCTCCTATGAACAGCACCCAAGCTGTTCGTTCTCCCTCAGCTAACAATTTGACTGCGCTCCAAGCTTTATAGGGGGAAAGATAAGGAAGGCGGAGACGTCCCAGCCAACAGAACAACAAATTATTACCCTAAAAACAGCTCCTTAACTTCACAAAGGCTTTAAATGACCAAAGAATAATATACCCCTCCAAGTCTGCTCAAC
The DNA here is from genome assembly GCF_043380555.1 of Nothobranchius furzeri. Lineage (NCBI taxonomy): Eukaryota > Metazoa > Chordata > Actinopteri > Cyprinodontiformes > Nothobranchiidae > Nothobranchius > Nothobranchius furzeri. The sequence goes on along the minus strand of NC_091755.1, from coordinate 43,622,143 downwards.
CTATTCCCAGAGCCCCCACCATCCAGACTGCAAACTAGTGTCTACAGAAGTAATCACAAATGGTAAACAACTCTCTACAAGGCAGCTTATTCACTGCAGCCAAAGCGTCTCCACTAACAACACCCAAAGTCCACCTAAACCACTTCCCTTATTTTTTTGCAATATAGATTGGCAAGAATTTAAAGTCCCTTATCCAATTTAAATAAGATAACCCCCCACCATCCAGGATGCAACCTAATGACTACAGGAGTAATCACAAATGGTAAACCAACCCCTAGAGGGCAGCTAATTTACCACAGACAAAGCGTCCCCACTACCAATCCCAAACAACAACCGCACCCCCTCCCTTCAGATCCCAAACCAGCTTCCCCCGTCAACCTCTAAATAGCACCATCAAGTGGTGAAACGAAAGATACTGTCAGATCCCCAACCAGCTTCTCCTGTCAACCTCCAAATAGCACCCTCAAGTGGTGAAAAGAAAGAAACTGTCAGATCCCCAACAAGCTGCCGCTGTCAACCTCCAAATAGCACACTCAAGTGGTGAAAAGAAAAAATGCTGTCAGATCCCCAACAAGCTTCTCCTGTCAACCTCTAAATAGCACACTACGATCCTACTCCAAGGTGGCCCGACGAAGTGATCATTCTTGCCGTGTGTCACACTAAATTTTGAAAAACATCCAAAAGGGATTTATGGCCAGCTCCTGAGAGCCATATTTGTCCTTTCTATTAGTTATTATTTGTTAATTAATAATGTATTGCTGTAAGTATTTGTTTATTTAGACATTTTAATGTTGTTATTTTGTGTCCATCTAATAATTGGATCGTTTTAATCCCTAAAGTCCTGTGTTTATGATTTATTTCAGAGTAAGAGAGGTAGAGAGAGAAAAAAAACGAGAAGAGGAAAAATGGATTCGAAGGGAAAGGGATCCCAAATGGGATTTCTTTTTTCTGAAAACTAGGTTGGAACAAGAACTGGTCCGGACCAGGTATCAAATGTGGTGTAATGGTGTAATATCACCCACATCCGAGCCGTGATTGGCTGACCATGGTCCTCTCAATTACCAACCCCAAATGTGTGAAGGAGGAGAATAAGAGTTGAGAGGTTGAAATGGTAAGGGTATAATGGTTACCAACTTATTATGGTGTAAAGGAGTTCCGGTTATCCGAGGCACAGGCGAGTTAGGTGGAGTAGATAAATCTCAGTGAGTTCCCCCTGAATTGGTAAATTAACCAAAACAGTTTGAATAGGGAGTCACTGGCAATGCACGGGCCGTCGCATGTCACTCTGGAACCCCTCCCCAACCGTTGGTTCGTATCAATAAAAAGTAAAACAGTAGAGTAGGGAAAAAATAAAAGGATCCAATAAAGGAACACTAAGAAGTAGCAAAAATTAGAATAAATAAAGAAGAATAAAGAAAAAAACCAGGTTGGAACAAAAACCGGTACGGAACAGGTACCCGATCTGGTGTCATGGTGTAATGTCACCCACATCCGAGCCAGCATCGGCTGACCATGGTCCTCCCAAGTTCAAGTCCAAAGTGTAGTAGAGAGGGAAGGGGAAAGGCCAAGAGATAAGAACAGAATAGAGAATACAGAAAAAATCCTTAAGGTAAGGGCGGGGTGAAGGGTGAGGGTTAGATTCTAGGTTTACAATGAGTAGGAGACTAGTAGCATACAGCTAAAGACTAATGATTTAAACCCACCATCCTTAAGGTAGGGTGGGGTGAAGGGTGAGGGTTAGATTCTAGGTTTACAATGAGTAGGAGACTAGTAGCATACAGCTAAAGACTAATGATTTAAACCCACCATCCTTAAGGTAAGGGTGGGGTGAAGGGTGAGGGTTAGATTCTAGGTTTACAATGAGTAGGAGACTAGTAGCATACAGCTACAGGCTAATGATTTAAACCCACCATCCTTAAGGTAAGGGCGGGGTGAAGGGTGAGGGTTAGGTTCTAGATTTACAATGAGTAGGAGACTAGTAGCATACAGCCAAAGACTAATGATTTAAACCCACCATCCTTAAGGTAAGAGTGGGGTGAAGGGTGAGGGTTAGATTCTAGGTGTACAATGAGTAGGAGACTAGTAGCATACAGCTACAGGCTAATGATTTAAACCCACCATCCTTAAGGTAAGGGCGGGGTGAAGGGTGAGGGTTAGGTTCTAGATTTACAATGAGTAGGAGACTAATAGCACACAGCCAAAGACTAATGATTTAAACCCACCATCCTTAAGGTAAGAGTGGTGTGAAGGGTGAGGGTTAGATTCTAGGTGTACAATGAGTAGGAGACTAGTAGCATACAGCCAAAGACTAATGATTTAAACCCACCATCCTTAAGGTAAGAGTGGGGTGAAGGGTGAGGGTTAGATTATAAGTTTACAATGAGTTGGAGACTAGTATCATACAGTTAAAAACTAATGATTTAAACCCACCAACCTTAAAGTAAGGGTGGGGTGAAGGGTGAGGGTTAGATTCTAGGTTTACAATGAGTAGGAGACTAGTATCATACAGTTAAAAACTAATGATTTAAATCCACCAACCTTAAGGTAAGGGTGGGGTGAAGGGTGAGGGTTAGATTCTAGGTTTACAATGAGTAGGAGACTAATAGCATACAGCTAAAGACTAATGATTTAAACCCACCATCCTTAAGGTAAGGGTGGGGTGAAGGGTGAGGGTTAGATTCTAGGTTTACAATGAGTAGGAGACTAATAGCATACAGCTAAAGACTAATGATTTAAACCCACCATCCTTAAGGTAAGGGTGGGGTGAAGGGTGAGGGTTAGATTCTAGGTTTGGTTAGGATTAGAGCAAAAGGTCATTGTCAGGGGCTAAAAATAAGATAAATAGGTGGCATTAACAGACCTCCATCGTTCAAAACAGTATTTGTAACTCCATCCTAAAACCATGTCTGTATTTCCCTCTATGAGCGGCGTTAATTAGGCAAACCCAGAAAATCCTGTAATTGTAATAACCAAGAAGACATCTTTAGAACAAAAAAATTATAATCCAGCAAAATTGAAGAAATCCCAGACAAACATCATGATCATGTATTTTATGTCAACCTGAAATAACACAAAAGATCACTCTCTCTATAAAGGCAAAGGAAGGGAGATGAACCACAATAAGTAATTGCAGGATTTAGGTTTGGATCTTAAATTGAGTGTATAAGGAAGTGTAAATTTGGATCAATCTCATTTATTCCAAATCTTGACACATCATCAGTAGTGTGCCTTGGGATCAACGGATCGTTTCGGCCTTTTAAACACTATACGATCCTACTCCAAGGTGGCCCGACGAGGTGATCATTCTCGCCGTGTGTCAGACTAAATTTTGAAAAACATCCAAAAGGGATTTATGGCCAGCTCCTGAGAGCATCAGTCACATGTTGGTAATGTCACCATGTAGTTATAAAGCTATGTATGTCTGGCCGTCTTTGTGCACTAAAGACTCAATTTCTCTTATCATATTTGCAATTAGAGATAGGACAATATTAGCCATCAACTTCTTTTCTCATTCATTACCAACAAGCTGTTGTTAAATCAAATCATACATTCACCACTGGGGCTTTATGAAAATCAGAAATTAAACAGTGTTAGCCCTCCACTTCATTTCCTATTGATTCCAACAAGCTGTTGTTAAATCCAATCACATCACACTCTGCTGGTGCTGTATGAAAACCAAAAATTGCATACTTTTAGCCATCCCCGGTTCTCATCCAAGCGCATTACGCGTGCCATACCCGCTGAAGGACAGAAACTAAACATTTCACTCTCACCAGGATAAACTAAACATCAGAAACCGCCAAAGAACACCAGAAAATAGCTTCATACCTGTAAACCAGTCTACGTTATCGGCTCCGGTTGGCTTTGCTGCGATCGGATGTCCGTTCAATATTCACGCTCCCAACAGTTTAACCGTATTAGGGCGTCAAGTAAAAATCCTTCTGAGCAACAAGCTGCCGCCAGCTGCTGTGTCCAGCGACTTCTCCTATGAACAGCACCCAAGCTGTTCGTTCTCCCTCAGCTAACAATTTGACTGCGCTCCAAGCTTTATAGGGGGAAAGATAAGGAAGGCGGAGACGTCCCAGCCAACAGAACAACAAATTATTACCCTAAAAACAGCTCCTTAACTTCACAAAGGCTTTAAATGACCAAAGAATAATATACCCCTCCAAGTCTGCTCAACCTATTCCCAGAGCCCCCACCATCCAGACTGCAAACTAGTGTCTACAGAAGTAATCACAAATGGTAAACAACTCTCTACAAGGCAGCTTATTCACTGCAGCCAAAGCGTCTCCACTAACAACACCCAAAGTCCACCTAAACCACTTCCCTTATTTTTTTGCAATATAGATTGGCAAGAATTTAAAGTCCCTTATCCAATTTAAATAAGATAACCCCCCACCATCCAGGATGCAACCTAATGACTACAGGAGTAATCACAAATGGTAAACCAACCCCTAGAGGGCAGCTAATTTACCACAGACAAAGCGTCCCCACTACCAATCCCAAACAACAACCGCACCCCCTCCCTTCAGATCCCAAACCAGCTTCCCCCGTCAACCTCTAAATAGCACCATCAAGTGGTGAAACGAAAGATACTGTCAGATCCCCAACCAGCTTCTCCTGTCAACCTCCAAATAGCACCCTCAAGTGGTGAAAAGAAAGAAACTGTCAGATCCCCAACAAGCTGCCGCTGTCAACCTCCAAATAGCACACTCAAGTGGTGAAAAGAAAAAATGCTGTCAGATCCCCAACAAGCTTCTCCTGTCAACCTCTAAATAGCACACTACGATCCTACTCCAAGGTGGCCCGACGAAGTGATCATTCTTGCCGTGTGTCACACTAAATTTTGAAAAACATCCAAAAGGGATTTATGGCCAGCTCCTGAGAGCCATATTTGTCCTTTCTATTAGTTATTATTTGTTAATTAATAATGTATTGCTGTAAGTATTTGTTTATTTAGACATTTTAATGTTGTTATTTTGTGTCCATCTAATAATTGGATCGTTTTAATCCCTAAAGTCCTGTGTTTATGATTTATTTCAGAGTAAGAGAGGTAGAGAGAGAAAAAAAACGAGAAGAGGAAAAATGGATTCGAAGGGAAAGGGATCCCAAATGGGATTTCTTTTTTCTGAAAACTAGGTTGGAACAAGAACTGGTCCGGACCAGGTATCAAATGTGGTGTAATGGTGTAATATCACCCACATCCGAGCCGTGATTGGCTGACCATGGTCCTCTCAATTACCAACCCCAAATGTGTGAAGGAGGAGAATAAGAGTTGAGAGGTTGAAATGGTAAGGGTATAATGGTTACCAACTTATTATGGTGTAAAGGAGTTCCGGTTATCCGAGGCACAGGCGAGTTAGGTGGAGTAGATAAATCTCAGTGAGTTCCCCCTGAATTGGTAAATTAACCAAAACAGTTTGAATAGGGAGTCACTGGCAATGCACGGGCCGTCGCATGTCACTCTGGAACCCCTCCCCAACCGTTGGTTCGTATCAATAAAAAGTAAAACAGTAGAGTAGGGAAAAAATAAAAGGATCCAATAAAGGAACACTAAGAAGTAGCAAAAATTAGAATAAATAAAGAAGAATAAAGAAAAAAACCAGGTTGGAACAAAAACCGGTACGGAACAGGTACCCGATCTGGTGTCATGGTGTAATGTCACCCACATCCGAGCCAGCATCGGCTGACCATGGTCCTCCCAAGTTCAAGTCCAAAGTGTAGTAGAGAGGGAAGGGGAAAGGCCAAGAGATAAGAACAGAATAGAGAATACAGAAAAAATCCTTAAGGTAAGGGCGGGGTGAAGGGTGAGGGTTAGATTCTAGGTTTACAATGAGTAGGAGACTAGTAGCATACAGCTAAAGACCAATGATTTAAACCCACCATCCTTAAGGTAAGGGTGGGGTGAAGGGTGAGGGTTAGATTCTAGGTTTACAATGAGTAGGAGACTAGTAGCATACAGCTAAAGACTAATGATTTAAACCCACCATCCTTAAGGTAAGGGTGGGGTGAAGGGTGAGGGTTAGATTCTAGGTTTACAATGAGTAGGAGACTAGTAGCATACAGCTACAGGCTAATGATTTAAACCCACCATCCTTAAGGTAAGGGCGGGGTGAAGGGTGAGGGTTAGGTTCTAGATTTACAATGAGTAGGAGACTAGTAGCATACAGCCAAAGACTAATGATTTAAACCCACCATCCTTAAGGTAAGAGTGGGGTGAAGGGTGAGGGTTAGATTCTAGGTGTACAATGAGTAGGAGACTAGTAGCATACAGCTACAGGCTAATGATTTAAACCCACCATCCTTAAGGTAAGGGCGGGGTGAAGGGTGAGGGTTAGGTTCTAGATTTACAATGAGTAGGAGACTAATAGCACACAGCCAAAGACTAATGATTTAAACCCACCATCCTTAAGGTAAGAGTGGTGTGAAGGGTGAGGGTTAGATTCTAGGTGTACAATGAGTAGGAGACTAGTAGCATACAGCCAAAGACTAATGATTTAAACCCACCATCCTTAAGGTAAGAGTGGGGTGAAGGGTGAGGGTTAGATTATAAGTTTACAATGAGTTGGAGACTAGTATCATACAGTTAAAAACTAATGATTTAAACCCACCAACCTTAAAGTAAGGGTGGGGTGAAGGGTGAGGGTTAGATTCTAGGTTTACAATGAGTAGGAGACTAGTATCATACAGTTAAAAACTAATGATTTAAATCCACCAACCTTAAGGTAAGGGTGGGGTGAAGGGTGAGGGTTAGATTCTAGGTTTACAATGAGTAGGAGACTAATAGCATACAGCTAAAGACTAATGATTTAAACCCACCATCCTTAAGGTAAGGGTGGGGTGAAGGGTGAGGGTTAGATTCTAGGTTTACAATGAGTAGGAGACTAATAGCATACAGCTAAAGACTAATGATTTAAACCCACCATCCTTAAGGTAAGGGTGGGGTGAAGGGTGAGGGTTAGATTCTAGGTTTGGTTAGGATTAGAGCAAAAGGTCATTGTCAGGGGCTAAAAATAAGATAAATAGGTGGCATTAACAGACCTCCATCGTTCAAAACAGTATTTGTAACTCCATCCTAAAACCATGTCTGTATTTCCCTCTATGAGCGGCGTTAATTAGGCAAACCCAGAAAATCCTGTAATTGTAATAACCAAGAAGACATCTTTAGAACAAAAAAATTATAATCCAGCAAAATTGAAGAAATCCCAGACAAACATCATGATCATGTATTTTATGTCAACCTGAAATAACACAAAAGATCACTCTCTCTATAAAGGCAAAGGAAGGGAGATGAACCACAATAAGTAATTGCAGGATTTAGGTTTGGATCTTAAATTGAGTGTATAAGGAAGTGTAAATTTGGATCAATCTCATTTATTCCAAATCTTGACACATCATCAGTAGTGTGCCTTGGGATCAACGGATCGTTTCGGCCTTTTAAACACTATACGATCCTACTCCAAGGTGGCCCGACGAGGTGATCATTCTCGCCGTGTGTCAGACTAAATTTTGAAAAACATCCAAAAGGGATTTATGGCCAGCTCCTGAGAGCATCAGTCACATGTTGGTAATGTCACCATGTAGTTATAAAGCTATGTATGTCTGGCCGTCTTTGTGCACTAAAGACTCAATTTCTCTTATCATATTTGCAATTAGAGATAGGACAATATTAGCCATCAACTTCTTTTCTCATTCATTACCAACAAGCTGTTGTTAAATCAAATCATACATTCACCACTGGGGCTTTATGAAAATCAGAAATTAAACAGTGTTAGCCCTCCACTTCATTTCCTATTGATTCCAACAAGCTGTTGTTAAATCCAATCACATCACACTCTGCTGGTGCTGTATGAAAACCAAAAATTGCATACTTTTAGCCATCCCCGGTTCTCATCCAAGCGCATTACGCGTGCCATACCCGCTGAAGGACAGAAACTAAACATTTCACTCTCACCAGGATAAACTAAACATCAGAAACCGCCAAAGAACACCAGAAAATAGCTTCATACCTGTAAACCAGTCTACGTTATCGGCTCCGGTTGGCTTTGCTGCGATCGGATGTCCGTTCAATATTCACGCTCCCAACAGTTTAACCGTATTAGGGCGTCAAGTAAAAATCCTTCTGAGCAACAAGCTGCCGCCAGCTGCTGTGTCCAGCGACTTCTCCTATGAACAGCACCCAAGCTGTTCGTTCTCCCTCAGCTAACAATTTGACTGCGCTCCAAGCTTTATAGGGGGAAAGATAAGGAAGGCGGAGACGTCCCAGCCAACAGAACAACAAATTATTACCCTAAAAACAGCTCCTTAACTTCACAAAGGCTTTAAATGACCAAAGAATAATATACCCCTCCAAGTCTGCTCAACCTATTCCCAGAGCCCCCACCATCCAGACTGCAAACTAGTGTCTACAGAAGTAATCACAAATGGTAAACAACTCTCTACAAGGCAGCTTATTCACTGCAGCCAAAGCGTCTCCACTAACAACACCCAAAGTCCACCTAAACCACTTCCCTTATTTTTTTGCAATATAGATTGGCAAGAATTTAAAGTCCCTTATCCAATTTAAATAAGATAACCCCCCACCATCCAGGATGCAACCTAATGACTACAGGAGTAATCACAAATGGTAAACCAACCCCTAGAGGGCAGCTAATTTACCACAGACAAAGCGTCCCCACTACCAATCCCAAACAACAACCGCACCCCCTCCCTTCAGATCCCAAACCAGCTTCCCCCGTCAACCTCTAAATAGCACCATCAAGTGGTGAAACGAAAGATACTGTCAGATCCCCAACCAGCTTCTCCTGTCAACCTCCAAATAGCACCCTCAAGTGGTGAAAAGAAAGAAACTGTCAGATCCCCAACAAGCTGCCGCTGTCAACCTCCAAATAGCACACTCAAGTGGTGAAAAGAAAAAATGCTGTCAGATCCCCAACAAGCTTCTCCTGTCAACCTCTAAATAGCACACTACGATCCTACTCCAAGGTGGCCCGACGAAGTGATCATTCTTGCCGTGTGTCACACTAAATTTTGAAAAACATCCAAAAGGGATTTATGGCCAGCTCCTGAGAGCCATATTTGTCCTTTCTATTAGTTATTATTTGTTAATTAATAATGTATTGCTGTAAGTATTTGTTTATTTAGACATTTTAATGTTGTTATTTTGTGTCCATCTAATAATTGGATCGTTTTAATCCCTAAAGTCCTGTGTTTATGATTTATTTCAGAGTAAGAGAGGTAGAGAGAGAAAAAAAACGAGAAGAGGAAAAATGGATTCGAAGGGAAAGGGATCCCAAATGGGATTTCTTTTTTCTGAAAACTAGGTTGGAACAAGAACTGGTCCGGACCAGGTATCAAATGTGGTGTAATGGTGTAATATCACCCACATCCGAGCCGTGATTGGCTGACCATGGTCCTCTCAATTACCAACCCCAAATGTGTGAAGGAGGAGAATAAGAGTTGAGAGGTTGAAATGGTAAGGGTATAATGGTTACCAACTTATTATGGTGTAAAGGAGTTCCGGTTATCCGAGGCACAGGCGAGTTAGGTGGAGTAGATAAATCTCAGTGAGTTCCCCCTGAATTGGTAAATTAACCAAAACAGTTTGAATAGGGAGTCACTGGCAATGCACGGGCCGTCGCATGTCACTCTGGAACCCCTCCCCAACCGTTGGTTCGTATCAATAAAAAGTAAAACAGTAGAGTAGGGAAAAAATAAAAGGATCCAATAAAGGAACACTAAGAAGTAGCAAAAATTAGAATAAATAAAGAAGAATAAAGAAAAAAACCAGGTTGGAACAAAAACCGGTACGGAACAGGTACCCGATCTGGTGTCATGGTGTAATGTCACCCACATCCGAGCCAGCATCGGCTGACCATGGTCCTCCCAAGTTCAAGTCCAAAGTGTAGTAGAGAGGGAAGGGGAAAGGCCAAGAGATAAGAACAGAATAGAGAATACAGAAAAAATCCTTAAGGTAAGGGCGGGGTGAAGGGTGAGGGTTAGATTCTAGGTTTACAATGAGTAGGAGACTAGTAGCATACAGCTAAAGACTAATGATTTAAACCCACCATCCTTAAGGTAGGGTGGGGTGAAGGGTGAGGGTTAGATTCTAGGTTTACAATGAGTAGGAGACTAGTAGCATACAGCTAAAGACTAATGATTTAAACCCACCATCCTTAAGGTAAGGGTGGGGTGAAGGGTGAGGGTTAGATTCTAGGTTTACAATGAGTAGGAGACTAGTAGCATACAGCTACAGGCTAATGATTTAAACCCACCATCCTTAAGGTAAGGGCGGGGTGAAGGGTGAGGGTTAGGTTCTAGATTTACAATGAGTAGGAGACTAGTAGCATACAGCCAAAGACTAATGATTTAAACCCACCATCCTTAAGGTAAGAGTGGGGTGAAGGGTGAGGGTTAGATTCTAGGTGTACAATGAGTAGGAGACTAGTAGCATACAGCTACAGGCTAATGATTTAAACCCACCATCCTTAAGGTAAGGGCGGGGTGAAGGGTGAGGGTTAGGTTCTAGATTTACAATGAGTAGGAGACTAATAGCACACAGCCAAAGACTAATGATTTAAACCCACCATCCTTAAGGTAAGAGTGGTGTGAAGGGTGAGGGTTAGATTCTAGGTGTACAATGAGTAGGAGACTAGTAGCATACAGCCAAAGACTAATGATTTAAACCCACCATCCTTAAGGTAAGAGTGGGGTGAAGGGTGAGGGTTAGATTATAAGTTTACAATGAGTTGGAGACTAGTATCATACAGTTAAAAACTAATGATTTAAACCCACCAACCTTAAAGTAAGGGTGGGGTGAAGGGTGAGGGTTAGATTCTAGGTTTACAATGAGTAGGAGACTAGTATCATACAGTTAAAAACTAATGATTTAAATCCACCAACCTTAAGGTAAGGGTGGGGTGAAGGGTGAGGGTTAGATTCTAGGTTTACAATGAGTAGGAGACTAATAGCATACAGCTAAAGACTAATGATTTAAACCCACCATCCTTAAGGTAAGGGTGGGGTGAAGGGTGAGGGTTAGATTCTAGGTTTACAATGAGTAGGAGACTAATAGCATACAGCTAAAGACTAATGATTTAAACCCACCATCCTTAAGGTAAGGGTGGGGTGAAGGGTGAGGGTTAGATTCTAGGTTTGGTTAGGATTAGAGCAAAAGGTCATTGTCAGGGGCTAAAAATAAGATAAATAGGTGGCATTAACAGACCTCCATCGTTCAAAACAGTATTTGTAACTCCATCCTAAAACCATGTCTGTATTTCCCTCTATGAGCGGCGTTAATTAGGCAAACCCAGAAAATCCTGTAATTGTAATAACCAAGAAGACATCTTTAGAACAAAAAAATTATAATCCAGCAAAATTGAAGAAATCCCAGACAAACATCATGATCATGTATTTTATGTCAACCTGAAATAACACAAAAGATCACTCTCTCTATAAAGGCAAAGGAAGGGAGATGAACCACAATAAGTAATTGCAGGATTTAGGTTTGGATCTTAAATTGAGTGTATAAGGAAGTGTAAATTTGGATCAATCTCATTTATTCCAAATCTTGACACATCATCAGTAGTGTGCCTTGGGATCAACGGATCGTTTCGGCCTTTTAAACACTATACGATCCTACTCCAAGGTGGCCCGACGAGGTGATCATTCTCGCCGTGTGTCAGACTAAATTTTGAAAAACATCCAAAAGGGATTTATGGCCAGCTCCTGAGAGCATCAGTCACATGTTGGTAATGTCACCATGTAGTTATAAAGCTATGTATGTCTGGCCGTCTTTGTGCACTAAAGACTCAATTTCTCTTATCATATTTGCAATTAGAGATAGGACAATATTAGCCATCAACTTCTTTTCTCATTCATTACCAACAAGCTGTTGTTAAATCAAATCATACATTCACCACTGGGGCTTTATGAAAATCAGAAATTAAACAGTGTTAGCCCTCCACTTCATTTCCTATTGATTCCAACAAGCTGTTGTTAAATCCAATCACATCACACTCTGCTGGTGCTGTATGAAAACCAAAAATTGCATACTTTTAGCCATCCCCGGTTCTCATCCAAGCGCATTACGCGTGCCATACCCGCTGAAGGACAGAAACTAAACATTTCACTCTCACCAGGATAAACTAAACATCAGAAACCGCCAAAGAACACCAGAAAATAGCTTCATACCTGTAAACCAGTCTACGTTATCGGCTCCGGTTGGCTTTGCTGCGATCGGATGTCCGTTCAATATTCACGCTCCCAACAGTTTAACCGTATTAGGGCGTCAAGTAAAAATCCTTCTGAGCAACAAGCTGCCGCCAGCTGCTGTGTCCAGCGACTTCTCCTATGAACAGCACCCAAGCTGTTCGTTCTCCCTCAGCTAACAATTTGACTGCGCTCCAAGCTTTATAGGGGGAAAGATAAGGAAGGCGGAGACGTCCCAGCCAACAGAACAACAAATTATTACCCTAAAAACAGCTCCTTAACTTCACAAAGGCTTTAAATGACCAAAGAATAATATACCCCTCCAAGTCTGCTCAACCTATTCCCAGAGCCCCCACCATCCAGACTGCAAACTAGTGTCTACAGAAGTAATCACAAATGGTAAACAACTCTCTACAAGGCAGCTTATTCACTGCAGCCAAAGCGTCTCCACTAACAACACCCAAAGTCCACCTAAACCACTTCCCTTATTTTTTTGCAATATAGATTGGCAAGAATTTAAAGTCCCTTATCCAATTTAAATAAGATAACCCCCCACCATCCAGGATGCAACCTAATGACTACAGGAGTAATCACAAATGGTAAACCAACCCCTAGAGGGCAGCTAATTTACCACAGACAAAGCGTCCCCACTACCAATCCCAAACAACAACCGCACCCCCTCCCTTCAGATCCCAAACCAGCTTCCCCCGTCAACCTCTAAATAGCACCATCAAGTGGTGAAACGAAAGATACTGTCAGATCCCCAACCAGCTTCTCCTGTCAACCTCCAAATAGCACCCTCAAGTGGTGAAAAGAAAGAAACTGTCAGATCCCCAACAAGCTGCCGCTGTCAACCTCCAAATAGCACACTCAAGTGGTGAAAAGAAAAAATGCTGTCAGATCCCCAACAAGCTTCTCCTGTCAACCTCTAAATAGCACACTACGATCCTACTCCAAGGTGGCCCGACGAAGTGATCATTCTTGCCGTGTGTCACACTAAATTTTGAAAAACATCCAAAAGGGATTTATGGCCAGCTCCTGAGAGCCATATTTGTCCTTTCTATTAGTTATTATTTGTTAATTAATAATGTATTGCTGTAAGTATTTGTTTATTTAGACATTTTAATGTTGTTATTTTGTGTCCATCTAATAATTGGATCGTTTTAATCCCTAAAGTCCTGTGTTTATGATTTATTTCAGAGTAAGAGAGGTAGAGAGAGAAAAAAAACGAGAAGAGGAAAAATGGATTCGAAGGGAAAGGGATCCCAAATGGGATTTCTTTTTTCTGAAAACTAGGTTGGAACAAGAACTGGTCCGGACCAGGTATCAAATGTGGTGTAATGGTGTAATATCACCCACATCCGAGCCGTGATTGGCTGACCATGGTCCTCTCAATTACCAACCCCAAATGTGTGAAGGAGGAGAATAAGAGTTGAGAGGTTGAAATGGTAAGGGTATAATGGTTACCAACTTATTATGGTGTAAAGGAGTTCCGGTTATCCGAGGCACAGGCGAGTTAGGTGGAGTAGATAAATCTCAGTGAGTTCCCCCTGAATTGGTAAATTAACCAAAACAGTTTGAATAGGGAGTCACTGGCAATGCACGGGCCGTCGCATGTCACTCTGGAACCCCTCCCCAACCGTTGGTTCGTATCAATAAAAAGTAAAACAGTAGAGTAGGGAAAAAATAAAAGGATCCAATAAAGGAACACTAAGAAGTAGCAAAAATTAGAATAAATAAAGAAGAATAAAGAAAAAAACCAGGTTGGAACAAAAACCGGTACGGAACAGGTACCCGATCTGGTGTCATGGTGTAATGTCACCCACATCCGAGCCAGCATCGGCTGACCATGGTCCTCCCAAGTTCAAGTCCAAAGTGTAGTAGAGAGGGAAGGGGAAAGGCCAAGAGATAAGAACAGAATAGAGAATACAGAAAAAATCCTTAAGGTAAGGGCGGGGTGAAGGGTGAGGGTTAGATTCTAGGTTTACAATGAGTAGGAGACTAGTAGCATACAGCTAAAGACCAATGATTTAAACCCACCATCCTTAAGGTAAGGGTGGGGTGAAGGGTGAGGGTTAGATTCTAGGTTTACAATGAGTAGGAGACTAGTAGCATACAGCTAAAGACTAATGATTTAAACCCACCATCCTTAAGGTAAGGGTGGGGTGAAGGGTGAGGGTTAGATTCTAGGTTTACAATGAGTAGGAGACTAGTAGCATACAGCTACAGGCTAATGATTTAAACCCACCATCCTTAAGGTAAGGGCGGGGTGAAGGGTGAGGGTTAGGTTCTAGATTTACAATGAGTAGGAGACTAGTAGCATACAGCCAAAGACTAATGATTTAAACCCACCATCCTTAAGGTAAGAGTGGGGTGAAGGGTGAGGGTTAGATTCTAGGTGTACAATGAGTAGGAGACTAGTAGCATACAGCTACAGGCTAATGATTTAAACCCACCATCCTTAAGGTAAGGGCGGGGTGAAGGGTGAGGGTTAGGTTCTAGATTTACAATGAGTAGGAGACTAATAGCACACAGCCAAAGACTAATGATTTAAACCCACCATCCTTAAGGTAAGAGTGGTGTGAAGGGTGAGGGTTAGATTCTAGGTGTACAATGAGTAGGAGACTAGTAGCATACAGCCAAAGACTAATGATTTAAACCCACCATCCTTAAGGTAAGAGTGGGGTGAAGGGTGAGGGTTAGATTATAAGTTTACAATGAGTTGGAGACTAGTATCATACAGTTAAAAACTAATGATTTAAACCCACCAACCTTAAAGTAAGGGTGGGGTGAAGGGTGAGGGTTAGATTCTAGGTTTACAATGAGTAGGAGACTAGTATCATACAGTTAAAAACTAATGATTTAAATCCACCAACCTTAAGGTAAGGGTGGGGTGAAGGGTGAGGGTTAGATTCTAGGTTTACAATGAGTAGGAGACTAATAGCATACAGCTAAAGACTAATGATTTAAACCCACCATCCTTAAGGTAAGGGTGGGGTGAAGGGTGAGGGTTAGATTCTAGGTTTACAATGAGTAGGAGACTAATAGCATACAGCTAAAGACTAATGATTTAAACCCACCATCCTTAAGGTAAGGGTGGGGTGAAGGGTGAGGGTTAGATTCTAGGTTTGGTTAGGATTAGAGCAAAAGGTCATTGTCAGGGGCTAAAAATAAGATAAATAGGTGGCATTAACAGACCTCCATCGTTCAAAACAGTATTTGTAACTCCATCCTAAAACCATGTCTGTATTTCCCTCTATGAGCGGCGTTAATTAGGCAAACCCAGAAAATCCTGTAATTGTAATAACCAAGAAGACATCTTTAGAACAAAAAAATTATAATCCAGCAAAATTGAAGAAATCCCAGACAAACATCATGATCATGTATTTTATGTCAACCTGAAATAACACAAAAGATCACTCTCTCTATAAAGGCAAAGGAAGGGAGATGAACCACAATAAGTAATTGCAGGATTTAGGTTTGGATCTTAAATTGAGTGTATAAGGAAGTGTAAATTTGGATCAATCTCATTTATTCCAAATCTTGACACATCATCAGTAGTGTGCCTTGGGATCAACGGATCGTTTCGGCCTTTTAAACACTATACGATCCTACTCCAAGGTGGCCCGACGAGGTGATCATTCTCGCCGTGTGTCAGACTAAATTTTGAAAAACATCCAAAAGGGATTTATGGCCAGCTCCTGAGAGCATCAGTCACATGTTGGTAATGTCACCATGTAGTTATAAAGCTATGTATGTCTGGCCGTCTTTGTGCACTAAAGACTCAATTTCTCTTATCATATTTGCAATTAGAGATAGGACAATATTAGCCATCAACTTCTTTTCTCATTCATTACCAACAAGCTGTTGTTAAATCAAATCATACATTCACCACTGGGGCTTTATGAAAATCAGAAATTAAACAGTGTTAGCCCTCCACTTCATTTCCTATTGATTCCAACAAGCTGTTGTTAAATCCAATCACATCACACTCTGCTGGTGCTGTATGAAAACCAAAAATTGCATACTTTTAGCCATCCCCGGTTCTCATCCAAGCGCATTACGCGTGCCATACCCGCTGAAGGACAGAAACTAAACATTTCACTCTCACCAGGATAAACTAAACATCAGAAACCGCCAAAGAACACCAGAAAATAGCTTCATACCTGTAAACCAGTCTACGTTATCGGCTCCGGTTGGCTTTGCTGCGATCGGATGTCCGTTCAATATTCACGCTCCCAACAGTTTAACCGTATTAGGGCGTCAAGTAAAAATCCTTCTGAGCAACAAGCTGCGGCCAGCTGCTGTGTCCAGCGACTTCTCCTATGAACAGCACCCAAGCTGTTCGTTCTCCCTCAGCTAACAATTTGACTGCGCTCCAAGCTTTATAGGGGGAAAGATAAGGAAGGCGGAGACGTCCCAGCCAACAGAACAACAAATTATTACCCTAAAAACAGCTCCTTAACTTCACAAAGGCTTTAAATGACCAAAGAATAATATACCCCTCCAAGTCTGCTCAACCTATTCCCAGAGCCCCCACCATCCAGACTGCAAACTAGTGTCTACAGAAGTAATCACAAATGGTAAACAACTCTCTACAAGGCAGCTTATTCACTGCAGCCAAAGCGTCTCCACTAACAACACCCAAAGTCCACCTAAACCACTTCCCTTATTTTTTTGCAATATAGATTGGCAAGAATTTAAAGTCCCTTATCCAATTTAAATAAGATAACCCCCCACCATCCAGGATGCAACCTAATGACTACAGGAGTAATCACAAATGGTAAACCAACCCCTAGAGGGCAGCTAATTTACCACAGACAAAGCGTCCCCACTACCAATCCCAAACAACAACCGCACCCCCTCCCTTCAGATCCCAAACCAGCTTCCCCCGTCAACCTCTAAATAGCACCATCAAGTGGTGAAACGAAAGATACTGTCAGATCCCCAACCAGCTTCTCCTGTCAACCTCCAAATAGCACCCTCAAGTGGTGAAAAGAAAGAAACTGTCAGATCCCCAACAAGCTGCCGCTGTCAACCTCCAAATAGCACACTCAAGTGGTGAAAAGAAAAAATGCTGTCAGATCCCCAACAAGCTTCTCCTGTCAACCTCTAAATAGCACACTACGATCCTACTCCAAGGTGGCCCGACGAAGTGATCATTCTTGCCGTGTGTCACACTAAATTTTGAAAAACATCCAAAAGGGATTTATGGCCAGCTCCTGAGAGCCATATTTGTCCTTTCTATTAGTTATTATTTGTTAATTAATAATGTATTGCTGTAAGTATTTGTTTATTTAGACATTTTAATGTTGTTATTTTGTGTCCATCTAATAATTGGATCGTTTTAATCCCTAAAGTCCTGTGTTTATGATTTATTTCAGAGTAAGAGAGGTAGAGAGAGAAAAAAAACGAGAAGAGGAAAAATGGATTCGAAGGGAAAGGGATCCCAAATGGGATTTCTTTTTTCTGAAAACTAGGTTGGAACAAGAACTGGTCCGGACCAGGTATCAAATGTGGTGTAATGGTGTAATATCACCCACATCCGAGCCGTGATTGGCTGACCATGGTCCTCTCAATTACCAACCCCAAATGTGTGAAGGAGGAGAATAAGAGTTGAGAGGTTGAAATGGTAAGGGTATAATGGTTACCAACTTATTATGGTGTAAAGGAGTTCCGGTTATCCGAGGCACAGGCGAGTTAGGTGGAGTAGATAAATCTCAGTGAGTTCCCCCTGAATTGGTAAATTAACCAAAACAGTTTGAATAGGGAGTCACTGGCAATGCACGGGCCGTCGCATGTCACTCTGGAACCCCTCCCCAACCGTTGGTTCGTATCAATAAAAAGTAAAACAGTAGAGTAGGGAAAAAATAAAAGGATCCAATAAAGGAACACTAAGAAGTAGCAAAAATTAGAATAAATAAAGAAGAATAAAGAAAAAAACCAGGTTGGAACAAAAACCGGTACGGAACAGGTACCCGATCTGGTGTCATGGTGTAATGTCACCCACATCCGAGCCAGCATCGGCTGACCATGGTCCTCCCAAGTTCAAGTCCAAAGTGTAGTAGAGAGGGAAGGGGAAAGGCCAAGAGATAAGAACAGAATAGAGAATACAGAAAAAATCCTTAAGGTAAGGGCGGGGTGAAGGGTGAGGGTTAGATTCTAGGTTTACAATGAGTAGGAGACTAGTAGCATACAGCTAAAGACCAATGATTTAAACCCACCATCCTTAAGGTAAGGGTGGGGTGAAGGGTGAGGGTTAGATTCTAGGTTTACAATGAGTAGGAGACTAGTAGCATACAGCTAAAGACTAATGATTTAAACCCACCATCCTTAAGGTAAGGGTGGGGTGAAGGGTGAGGGTTAGATTCTAGGTTTACAATGAGTAGGAGACTAGTAGCATACAGCTACAGGCTAATGATTTAAACCCACCATCCTTAAGGTAAGGGCGGGGTGAAGGGTGAGGGTTAGGTTCTAGATTTACAATGAGTAGGAGACTAGTAGCATACAGCCAAAGACTAATGATTTAAACCCACCATCCTTAAGGTAAGAGTGGGGTGAAGGGTGAGGGTTAGATTCTAGGTGTACAATGAGTAGGAGACTAGTAGCATACAGCTACAGGCTAATGATTTAAACCCACCATCCTTAAGGTAAGGGCGGGGTGAAGGGTGAGGGTTAGGTTCTAGATTTACAATGAGTAGGAGACTAATAGCACACAGCCAAAGACTAATGATTTAAACCCACCATCCTTAAGGTAAGAGTGGTGTGAAGGGTGAGGGTTAGATTCTAGGTGTACAATGAGTAGGAGACTAGTAGCATACAGCCAAAGACTAATGATTTAAACCCACCATCCTTAAGGTAAGAGTGGGGTGAAGGGTGAGGGTTAGATTATAAGTTTACAATGAGTTGGAGACTAGTATCATACAGTTAAAAACTAATGATTTAAACCCACCAACCTTAAAGTAAGGGTGGGGTGAAGGGTGAGGGTTAGATTCTAGGTTTACAATGAGTAGGAGACTAGTATCATACAGTTAAAAACTAATGATTTAAATCCACCAACCTTAAGGTAAGGGTGGGGTGAAGGGTGAGGGTTAGATTCTAGGTTTACAATGAGTAGGAGACTAATAGCATACAGCTAAAGACTAATGATTTAAACCCACCATCCTTAAGGTAAGGGTGGGGTGAAGGGTGAGGGTTAGATTCTAGGTTTACAATGAGTAGGAGACTAATAGCATACAGCTAAAGACTAATGATTTAAACCCACCATCCTTAAGGTAAGGGTGGGGTGAAGGGTGAGGGTTAGATTCTAGGTTTGGTTAGGATTAGAGCAAAAGGTCATTGTCAGGGGCTAAAAATAAGATAAATAGGTGGCATTAACAGACCTCCATCGTTCAAAACAGTATTTGTAACTCCATCCTAAAACCATGTCTGTATTTCCCTCTATGAGCGGCGTTAATTAGGCAAACCCAGAAAATCCTGTAATTGTAATAACCAAGAAGACATCTTTAGAACAAAAAAATTATAATCCAGCAAAATTGAAGAAATCCCAGACAAACATCATGATCATGTATTTTATGTCAACCTGAAATAACACAAAAGATCACTCTCTCTATAAAGGCAAAGGAAGGGAGATGAACCACAATAAGTAATTGCAGGATTTAGGTTTGGATCTTAAATTGAGTGTATAAGGAAGTGTAAATTTGGATCAATCTCATTTATTCCAAATCTTGACACATCATCAGTAGTGTGCCTTGGGATCAACGGATCGTTTCGGCCTTTTAAACACTATACGATCCTACTCCAAGGTGGCCCGACGAGGTGATCATTCTCGCCGTGTGTCAGACTAAATTTTGAAAAACATCCAAAAGGGATTTATGGCCAGCTCCTGAGAGCATCAGTCACATGTTGGTAATGTCACCATGTAGTTATAAAGCTATGTATGTCTGGCCGTCTTTGTGCACTAAAGACTCAATTTCTCTTATCATATTTGCAATTAGAGATAGGACAATATTAGCCATCAACTTCTTTTCTCATTCATTACCAACAAGCTGTTGTTAAATCAAATCATACATTCACCACTGGGGCTTTATGAAAATCAGAAATTAAACAGTGTTAGCCCTCCACTTCATTTCCTATTGATTCCAACAAGCTGTTGTTAAATCCAATCACATCACACTCTGCTGGTGCTGTATGAAAACCAAAAATTGCATACTTTTAGCCATCCCCGGTTCTCATCCAAGCGCATTACGCGTGCCATACCCGCTGAAGGACAGAAACTAAACATTTCACTCTCACCAGGATAAACTAAACATCAGAAACCGCCAAAGAACACCAGAAAATAGCTTCATACCTGTAAACCAGTCTACGTTATCGGCTCCGGTTGGCTTTGCTGCGATCGGATGTCCGTTCAATATTCACGCTCCCAACAGTTTAACCGTATTAGGGCGTCAAGTAAAAATCCTTCTGAGCAACAAGCTGCGGCCAGCTGCTGTGTCCAGCGACTTCTCCTATGAACAGCACCCAAGCTGTTCGTTCTCCCTCAGCTAACAATTTGACTGCGCTCCAAGCTTTATAGGGGGAAAGATAAGGAAGGCGGAGACGTCCCAGCCAACAGAACAACAAATTATTACCCTAAAAACAGCTCCTTAACTTCACAAAGGCTTTAAATGACCAAAGAATAATATACCCCTCCAAGTCTGCTCAACCTATTCCCAGAGCCCCCACCATCCAGACTGCAAACTAGTGTCTACAGAAGTAATCACAAATGGTAAACAACTCTCTACAAGGCAGCTTATTCACTGCAGCCAAAGCGTCTCCACTAACAACACCCAAAGTCCACCTAAACCACTTCCCTTATTTTTTTGCAATATAGATTGGCAAGAATTTAAAGTCCCTTATCCAATTTAAATAAGATAACCCCCCACCATCCAGGATGCAACCTAATGACTACAGGAGTAATCACAAATGGTAAACCAACCCCTAGAGGGCAGCTAATTTACCACAGACAAAGCGTCCCCACTACCAATCCCAAACAACAACCGCACCCCCTCCCTTCAGATCCCAAACCAGCTTCCCCCGTCAACCTCTAAATAGCACCATCAAGTGGTGAAACGAAAGATACTGTCAGATCCCCAACCAGCTTCTCCTGTCAACCTCCAAATAGCACCCTCAAGTGGTGAAAAGAAAGAAACTGTCAGATCCCCAACAAGCTGCCGCTGTCAACCTCCAAATAGCACACTCAAGTGGTGAAAAGAAAAAATGCTGTCAGATCCCCAACAAGCTTCTCCTGTCAACCTCTAAATAGCACACTACGATCCTACTCCAAGGTGGCCCGACGAAGTGATCATTCTTGCCGTGTGTCACACTAAATTTTGAAAAACATCCAAAAGGGATTTATGGCCAGCTCCTGAGAGCCATATTTGTCCTTTCTATTAGTTATTATTTGTTAATTAATAATGTATTGCTGTAAGTATTTGTTTATTTAGACATTTTAATGTTGTTATTTTGTGTCCATCTAATAATTGGATCGTTTTAATCCCTAAAGTCCTGTGTTTATGATTTATTTCAGAGTAAGAGAGGTAGAGAGAGAAAAAAAACGAGAAGAGGAAAAATGGATTCGAAGGGAAAGGGATCCCAAATGGGATTTCTTTTTTCTGAAAACTAGGTTGGAACAAGAACTGGTCCGGACCAGGTATCAAATGTGGTGTAATGGTGTAATATCACCCACATCCGAGCCGTGATTGGCTGACCATGGTCCTCTCAATTACCAACCCCAAATGTGTGAAGGAGGAGAATAAGAGTTGAGAGGTTGAAATGGTAAGGGTATAATGGTTACCAACTTATTATGGTGTAAAGGAGTTCCGGTTATCCGAGGCACAGGCGAGTTAGGTGGAGTAGATAAATCTCAGTGAGTTCCCCCTGAATTGGTAAATTAACCAAAACAGTTTGAATAGGGAGTCACTGGCAATGCACGGGCCGTCGCATGTCACTCTGGAACCCCTCCCCAACCGTTGGTTCGTATCAATAAAAAGTAAAACAGTAGAGTAGGGAAAAAATAAAAGGATCCAATAAAGGAACACTAAGAAGTAGCAAAAATTAGAATAAATAAAGAAGAATAAAGAAAAAAACCAGGTTGGAACAAAAACCGGTACGGAACAGGTACCCGATCTGGTGTCATGGTGTAATGTCACCCACATCCGAGCCAGCATCGGCTGACCATGGTCCTCCCAAGTTCAAGTCCAAAGTGTAGTAGAGAGGGAAGGGGAAAGGCCAAGAGATAAGAACAGAATAGAGAATACAGAAAAAATCCTTAAGGTAAGGGCGGGGTGAAGGGTGAGGGTTAGATTCTAGGTTTACAATGAGTAGGAGACTAGTAGCATACAGCTAAAGACCAATGATTTAAACCCACCATCCTTAAGGTAAGGGTGGGGTGAAGGGTGAGGGTTAGATTCTAGGTTTACAATGAGTAGGAGACTAGTAGCATACAGCTAAAGACTAATGATTTAAACCCACCATCCTTAAGGTAAGGGTGGGGTGAAGGGTGAGGGTTAGATTCTAGGTTTACAATGAGTAGGAGACTAGTAGCATACAGCTACAGGCTAATGATTTAAACCCACCATCCTTAAGGTAAGGGCGGGGTGAAGGGTGAGGGTTAGGTTCTAGATTTACAATGAGTAGGAGACTAGTAGCATACAGCCAAAGACTAATGATTTAAACCCACCATCCTTAAGGTAAGAGTGGGGTGAAGGGTGAGGGTTAGATTCTAGGTGTACAATGAGTAGGAGACTAGTAGCATACAGCTACAGGCTAATGATTTAAACCCACCATCCTTAAGGTAAGGGCGGGGTGAAGGGTGAGGGTTAGGTTCTAGATTTACAATGAGTAGGAGACTAATAGCACACAGCCAAAGACTAATGATTTAAACCCACCATCCTTAAGGTAAGAGTGGTGTGAAGGGTGAGGGTTAGATTCTAGGTGTACAATGAGTAGGAGACTAGTAGCATACAGCCAAAGACTAATGATTTAAACCCACCATCCTTAAGGTAAGAGTGGGGTGAAGGGTGAGGGTTAGATTATAAGTTTACAATGAGTTGGAGACTAGTATCATACAGTTAAAAACTAATGATTTAAACCCACCAACCTTAAAGTAAGGGTGGGGTGAAGGGTGAGGGTTAGATTCTAGGTTTACAATGAGTAGGAGACTAGTATCATACAGTTAAAAACTAATGATTTAAATCCACCAACCTTAAGGTAAGGGTGGGGTGAAGGGTGAGGGTTAGATTCTAGGTTTACAATGAGTAGGAGACTAATAGCATACAGCTAAAGACTAATGATTTAAACCCACCATCCTTAAGGTAAGGGTGGGGTGAAGGGTGAGGGTTAGATTCTAGGTTTACAATGAGTAGGAGACTAATAGCATACAGCTAAAGACTAATGATTTAAACCCACCATCCTTAAGGTAAGGGTGGGGTGAAGGGTGAGGGTTAGATTCTAGGTTTGGTTAGGATTAGAGCAAAAGGTCATTGTCAGGGGCTAAAAATAAGATAAATAGGTGGCATTAACAGACCTCCATCGTTCAAAACAGTATTTGTAACTCCATCCTAAAACCATGTCTGTATTTCCCTCTATGAGCGGCGTTAATTAGGCAAACCCAGAAAATCCTGTAATTGTAATAACCAAGAAGACATCTTTAGAACAAAAAAATTATAATCCAGCAAAATTGAAGAAATCCCAGACAAACATCATGATCATGTATTTTATGTCAACCTGAAATAACACAAAAGATCACTCTCTCTATAAAGGCAAAGGAAGGGAGATGAACCACAATAAGTAATTGCAGGATTTAGGTTTGGATCTTAAATTGAGTGTATAAGGAAGTGTAAATTTGGATCAATCTCATTTATTCCAAATCTTGACACATCATCAGTAGTGTGCCTTGGGATCAACGGATCGTTTCGGCCTTTTAAACACTATACGATCCTACTCCAAGGTGGCCCGACGAGGTGATCATTCTCGCCGTGTGTCAGACTAAATTTTGAAAAACATCCAAAAGGGATTTATGGCCAGCTCCTGAGAGCATCAGTCACATGTTGGTAATGTCACCATGTAGTTATAAAGCTATGTATGTCTGGCCGTCTTTGTGCACTAAAGACTCAATTTCTCTTATCATATTTGCAATTAGAGATAGGACAATATTAGCCATCAACTTCTTTTCTCATTCATTACCAACAAGCTGTTGTTAAATCAAATCATACATTCACCACTGGGGCTTTATGAAAATCAGAAATTAAACAGTGTTAGCCCTCCACTTCATTTCCTATTGATTCCAACAAGCTGTTGTTAAATCCAATCACATCACACTCTGCTGGTGCTGTATGAAAACCAAAAATTGCATACTTTTAGCCATCCCCGGTTCTCATCCAAGCGCATTACGCGTGCCATACCCGCTGAAGGACAGAAACTAAACATTTCACTCTCACCAGGATAAACTAAACATCAGAAACCGCCAAAGAACACCAGAAAATAGCTTCATACCTGTAAACCAGTCTACGTTATCGGCTCCGGTTGGCTTTGCTGCGATCGGATGTCCGTTCAATATTCACGCTCCCAACAGTTTAACCGTATTAGGGCGTCAAGTAAAAATCCTTCTGAGCAACAAGCTGCCGCCAGCTGCTGTGTCCAGCGACTTCTCCTATGAACAGCACCCAAGCTGTTCGTTCTCCCTCAGCTAACAATTTGACTGCGCTCCAAGCTTTATAGGGGGAAAGATAAGGAAGGCGGAGACGTCCCAGCCAACAGAACAACAAATTATTACCCTAAAAACAGCTCCTTAACTTCACAAAGGCTTTAAATGACCAAAGAATAATATACCCCTCCAAGTCTGCTCAACCTATTCCCAGAGCCCCCACCATCCAGACTGCAAACTAGTGTCTACAGAAGTAATCACAAATGGTAAACAACTCTCTACAAGGCAGCTTATTCACTGCAGCCAAAGCGTCTCCACTAACAACACCCAAAGTCCACCTAAACCACTTCCCTTATTTTTTTGCAATATAGATTGGCAAGAATTTAAAGTCCCTTATCCAATTTAAATAAGATAACCCCCCACCATCCAGGATGCAACCTAATGACTACAGGAGTAATCACAAATGGTAAACCAACCCCTAGAGGGCAGCTAATTTACCACAGACAAAGCGTCCCCACTACCAATCCCAAACAACAACCGCACCCCCTCCCTTCAGATCCCAAACCAGCTTCCCCCGTCAACCTCTAAATAGCACCATCAAGTGGTGAAACGAAAGATACTGTCAGATCCCCAACCAGCTTCTCCTGTCAACCTCCAAATAGCACCCTCAAGTGGTGAAAAGAAAGAAACTGTCAGATCCCCAACAAGCTGCCGCTGTCAACCTCCAAATAGCACACTCAAGTGGTGAAAAGAAAAAATGCTGTCAGATCCCCAACAAGCTTCTCCTGTCAACCTCTAAATAGCACACTACGATCCTACTCCAAGGTGGCCCGACGAAGTGATCATTCTTGCCGTGTGTCACACTAAATTTTGAAAAACATCCAAAAGGGATTTATGGCCAGCTCCTGAGAGCCATATTTGTCCTTTCTATTAGTTATTATTTGTTAATTAATAATGTATTGCTGTAAGTATTTGTTTATTTAGACATTTTAATGTTGTTATTTTGTGTCCATCTAATAATTGGATCGTTTTAATCCCTAAAGTCCTGTGTTTATGATTTATTTCAGAGTAAGAGAGGTAGAGAGAGAAAAAAAACGAGAAGAGGAAAAATGGATTCGAAGGGAAAGGGATCCCAAATGGGATTTCTTTTTTCTGAAAACTAGGTTGGAACAAGAACTGGTCCGGACCAGGTATCAAATGTGGTGTAATGGTGTAATATCACCCACATCCGAGCCGTGATTGGCTGACCATGGTCCTCTCAATTACCAACCCCAAATGTGTGAAGGAGGAGAATAAGAGTTGAGAGGTTGAAATGGTAAGGGTATAATGGTTACCAACTTATTATGGTGTAAAGGAGTTCCGGTTATCCGAGGCACAGGCGAGTTAGGTGGAGTAGATAAATCTCAGTGAGTTCCCCCTGAATTGGTAAATTAACCAAAACAGTTTGAATAGGGAGTCACTGGCAATGCACGGGCCGTCGCATGTCACTCTGGAACCCCTCCCCAACCGTTGGTTCGTATCAATAAAAAGTAAAACAGTAGAGTAGGGAAAAAATAAAAGGATCCAATAAAGGAACACTAAGAAGTAGCAAAAATTAGAATAAATAAAGAAGAATAAAGAAAAAAACCAGGTTGGAACAAAAACCGGTACGGAACAGGTACCCGATCTGGTGTCATGGTGTAATGTCACCCACATCCGAGCCAGCATCGGCTGACCATGGTCCTCCCAAGTTCAAGTCCAAAGTGTAGTAGAGAGGGAAGGGGAAAGGCCAAGAGATAAGAACAGAATAGAGAATACAGAAAAAATCCTTAAGGTAAGGGCGGGGTGAAGGGTGAGGGTTAGGGTTAGGGTTAGGGTTAGGGTTAGGGTTAGGGTTAGGGTTTGGGTTAGGGTTAGGGTTAGGTGGAGTAGATGGAGTAGATGTATCTCAGTGACATCCCCCTGAATCAGTACCTTGACCAAAACAGTTTGGAGTAGAGAGTCACTGGCAATGCACGGGCCGGCGCGTGTCACTCAGAAACTCCCCTCCAATGTTGGTTTGTCTCAATGTAGAATAGAAAAACAGAATAGGAAAAGATTGAAAAGATAGAATAAAGAACAAACGAGAAAGACAGAATAAATAATACAGAAAAGGGAAGAAAAAGAAGAAAGAAACAGGGATAGAAAAGAATTTGATGAAAAACAGGTAACAGATGTGGCGTCGTCGTATGACGCTCCTCCACACCCGAGCCGGTCTAGGCTTAACCTGTCTCGCCCGATTCCCGCTCCTAAATATAGGAGAAGGAATGGGAGAGGAGAAGAGATGAGCAGACAGACAATGCTGGAATGTAGAGTTTATAGGTGAAAAGTAAAGTGGGTAGATGGCACGAACTAACCTCCATAATGTTAAACATTCTTCCTAAATGAATACTAATTAGCCACAAGGGGTCTAGATTAAGATTAGTGCTACAACTCAGGGTTAGCTTCTAGAAAGTAAGATTGGTTAAGATTGTAACTAACTTCAGGATTAGGGGTTCAACAGGGATAGAAAAGAACTTGAGAAGGAACAGGTAACAGATGTGGTGTCGTCGTATGACGCTCCTCCACACCCGAGCCGGTCTAGGCTTAACCTGTCTCGCCCAATTCCCGCTCCTAAATGTAGGAGAAGGAATGGGAGAGGAGAAGAGATGAGCAGGCAGACAATGCTGGAATGTAGAGTTTATAGGTGAAAAGTAAAGTGGGTAGATGGCACAAACTAACCTCCATAGTCTTAAACATTCTTGGCTAAAGACTAATATTTTAAACCCACCAACCTTAAGGTTAGGGTGGGGTGAAGGGTGAGGGTTAGATTTCAAGGTCACAATGGGTAGGAGACTAATAGCATACAGCTAAAAACTAATGATTTAAACCCACCATCCTTAAGGTTAGGGTGGGGTGAAGGGTGAGGGTTAGATTTCAAGGTTACAATGGGTAGGAGACTAATAGCATACAGCTAAAAACTAATGATTTAAACCCACCATCCTTAAGGTTAGGGTGGGGTGAAGGGTGAGGGTTAGATTCTAAGTTACAATGAGTAGGAGACTAGTAGCATAAAGCTAAAGACTAATGATTTAAACCCACCAACCTTAAGGTTAGGGTGGGGTGAAGGGTGAGGGTTAGATTCCAAGGTCACAATGGGTAGGAGACTAATAGCATACAGCTAAAAACTAATGATTTAAACCCACCATCCTTAAGGTTAGGGTGGGGTGAGGGTTAGATTCTCAGTTACAATGAGTAGGAGGCTAGTAGCACACAGCTAAAGACTAATGATTTAAACCCACCATCCTTAAGGTTAGGGTGGGGTGAAGGGTGAGGGTTAGATTCTAAGTTACAATGAGTAGGAGACTAGTAGCATACAGCTAAAGACTAATGATTTAAACCCACCAACCTTAAGGTTAGGGTGGGGTGAAGGGTGAGGGTTAGATTTCAAGGTTACAATGGGTAGGAGACTAATAGCATACAGCTAAAAACTAATGATTTAAACCCACCATCCTTAAGGTAAGGGTGGGGTAAAGGGTGAGGGTTAGATTCTAGGTTTGGTTAGGGTAAGAGCGAAAGATCAGGGTCAGGGGCTAAAAATAAGATAAATAGGTGGCATTAACAGACCTCCATCGTTTAAAACAATATTTGTAACTCCATCCTAAAACCATATCTATATTTCCTTCCATGAGCGGCGTTAGTTAAGCAAACCCAGAAACTCCTGTAATTGTAATAACCAAGAAGACATCTTTAGGACTAAAAAAATACAATCAAACAAAATTGAAGAAATCCCAGACAAACATCATAATCATGTAATTTATGTCAACCTGAAATAACACAAAAGATCACTCTTCCTATATAAAGGCAAAGGAAGGGAGCTGAATCATAGTAAGTTGTTGCAGGATTTAGGTTTGGACCTTAAAATGAGTGTATAAGGAAGTGTTAATTTGGATCAATCTCATTTATTCCAAATCTTGACACATCATCAGTAGTGTGCCTTGGTATCAACAGATCGTTTCGGCCTTTTAAACACTATACGATCCTACTCCGAGGTGGCCCGACGAGGTGATCATTCTCGCCGTGTGTCAGACTAAATTTTGAAAAACATCCAAAAGGGATTTATGGCCAGCTCCTGAGAGCATCAGTCACAAGTTGGTTATGTCACCATGTAGTTATGAAGCCATGTATGTCTGGCCTTCTTTGTGCACTTAAGAATCAATTTCTCTTATTATATTTGCAATTAGAAATAGGACAATATTAGCCATCAACTTCTTTTCTCACTCATTACCAACAAGCTGTTGTTAAATCAACTCATACATTCACCATTGGGGCTTTATGAAAATCAGAAATTAAACAGTGTTAGCCATCCACTTTATTTCTTATTGATTCCAACAAGCTGTTGTTAAATCAACTCAAACATTCACCATTGGGGCTTTATGAAAATCAGGAATTAAACAGTGTTAGCCATCCACTTCATTTCTTATTGATTCCAACAAGCTGTTGTTAAATCAAATCACACTCTGTTGGTGCTGTATGAAAACCAGAAATTGCATACTTTTAGCCATCAACCTCTTTCGTTAATTATTACCAAAAGCTGTTGTTAAATGCAATTATCAATTCACTGCTGGTACTGTATGAGAGCCGGAAATTGAATCCTTTTAGCCATCCACTTCTTTAATCATTCCCAAAAACTGTTGTTAAATGTATTCATCCATTTACTACTGGTGCTGTATGAGAACCAGAAATTGAACACTTTTAGCCATCCCTTTCTTTCCTTAATCATTACCAAAAGCTGTTGCTAAATACAATAATCCATTCACTGCTGGTGCTGTATGAAAACAAGAAATTAAACACCCTTTTAGCCATCCACTTCTTTCCTTAATCATTTCCAAAAACTATTGTTAAATATACTCATGACATCACTGCTGACACTCCATGAAAACCAGTAACTAAAACCAAAAACCTTTATTGTTGGAAATAGCCATTCATAATTACCTTCCGTATTCTAATGTTTTTTTATATTAGAGCCCCAGTCAGCGCAGCAATAAGCTGAACTTAAAGAGTAATAACAAACCTCCTGTAACCGACAGAAACTAAACATTTCACTTTCACCAGGATAAACTAAACCTCAGAAACCGCCAAAGAAAACCAGAAAATAGCTTCATACCTGTAAACCAGTCTACGTTATGGGCTCCGGTTGGCTTTGCTGCGATCAGATGTCCGTTCAATATTCACGCTCCCAACAGTTTAACCGTATTAGGGCGTCAAGTAAAAATCCTTCTGAGCAACAAGCTGCGGTCAGCTGCTGATGTGTCCAGCGACTTCTCCCAAGAACAGCACCAAAGCTGTTCGTTCTCTCTCAGCTAACAATATGACTGCGCTCCAAGCTTTATAGGGGGAAAGATAAGGAAGGCGGAGACGTCCCAGCTAACAGAATAACAAAATATTTCCCTAAAAACAGCTCATTAACTTCACAAAGGCTTTAAATGACCAAAGAATAAAATACATCCCCAAGTCTGCTAAACCTATTACCAGAACCCCCACCATCCAGACTGCAAACTAGTGTCTACAGAAGTAATCACAAATGGTAAACAATTCTCTACAGGGCAGCTTATTCACTGCAGCCAAAGCGTCTCCACTAACAAAACCCAAAGTCCACCTAAACCACTACCCTTATTTTTTTTGCAATATAGATTGACAAGAATTTAAAGTCCCCTATCCAATTTAAATAAGATAACCCCCCACCATCCAGGATGCAAACTAATGACTATAAAAGTAATCACAAATGGTAAACCAACCTCTACAAGGCAGCTAATTAACCACAGCCAAAGCGTCCCCACTCCCAAAACCAAACACCAGCCGCCCCCCCTCCCTTCAGATCCCAAATAAGCTTCCCCCGTCAACCTCTAAATAGCACCCTCCAGTGGTGAAAAGAAAGATTATTGTCAGATCCTAAATCAGCTTCTCTTGTCAACCTCTAAATAGCGCCATCAAGTGGTGAAAAGAAAGAAACTGTCAGATCCCCAACCAGCTGCCCCTGTCAACCTCCAAATAGCACACTCCAGTGGTGAAAAGAAAGAACTGTCAGATCCCCAACCCACTACCCCTGTCAACCTCCAAATAACACACTCCAGTGGTGAAAAGAAAGAAACTGTCAAATCCCCAACCAGCTGCCCCTGTCAACCTCCAAATAGCACACTCCAGTGGTGAAAAGAAAGAACTGTCCGATCCCCAACAAGCTGACCCTGTCAACCTCACATCAGCACACTCCGGTGGTGAAAAGAAAGATTACTAAAGTGTTAATAACAGAAATTAAACAGCTGCGTTTAAAATCATAAAGGTGCAGTGCCTTTCATTAATGTTCAAATGAATCCTAATCAATATATAGTAATTTTATCATATTAAGAGAGAAAAAAAGAAAAAAAAAAAAAAAAAAAAAAAAAAAAAAAAAAAGAGAGAGAGAGGGGGGGGGGGGGAAAGTGGGGAGGGAGTTGGGACTGGAGGGAGGGGAAGGGAAGAAGGGAGGAGGGTGAGGGTTGGAGGCTGTCTAGGGTGGGGCTGTAATGGTTGCCAACCTGTGGTTTTGAGGAGTTCCGTTAGTCCGAAGGCACAGGCGAGGTTAGGTGGAGTAGATGTATCTCAGTGACATCCCCCTGAATCAGTACCTTGACCAAAACAGTTTGGAGTAGAGAGTCACTGGCAATGCACGGGCCGGCGCGTGTCACTCAGAAACTCCCCTCCAATGTTGGTTTGTCTCAATGTAGAATAGAAAAACAGAATAGGAAAAGATTGAAAAGATAGAATAAAGAACAAACGAGAAAGACAGAATAAATAATACAGAAAAAAGGAAGAAAAAGAAGAAAGAAACAGGGATGGAAAAGAATTTGATGAAGAACAGGTAACAGATGTGGCGTCGTCGTATGACGCTCATCCACACCCGAGCCGGTCTAGGCTTAACCTGTCTCGCCCGATTCCCGCTCCTAAATATAGGAGAAGGAATGGGAGAGGAGAAGAGATGAGCAGGCAGACAATGCTGGAATGTAGAGTTTATAGGTGAAAAGTAAAGTGGGTAGATGGCACGAACTAACCTCCATAATGTTAAACATTCTTCCTAAATGAATACTAATTGGCCACAAGGGGTCTAGATTAAGATTAGCGCTACAACTCAGGGTTAGCTTCTAGAAAGTAAGATTGGTTAAGATTGTAACTAACTTCAGGATTAGGGGTTCAACAGGGATAGAAAAGAACTTGAGAAGGAACAGGTAACAGATGTGGCGTCGTCGTATGACGCTCATCCACACCCGAGCCGGTCTAGGCTTAACCTGTCTCGCCCAATTCCCGCTCCTAAATGTAGGAGAAGGAATGGGAGAGGAAAAGAGATGAGCAGGCAGAAAATGCTGGAATGTTGAGTTTATAGGTGAAAAATAAAGTGGGTAGATGGCACAAACTAACCTCCATAGTCTTAAACATTCTTGGCTAAAGACTAATAATTAAAACCCACCAACCTTAAGGTTAGGGTGGGGTGAAGGGTGAGGGTTAGATTTCAAGGTCACAATGGGTAGGAGACTAATAGCATACAGCTAAAAACTAATGATTTAAACCCACCATCCTTAAGGTTAGGGTGGGGTGAAGGGTGAGGGTTAGATTTCAAGGTTACAATGGGTAGGAGACTAATAGCATACAGCTAAAAACTAATAATTTAAACCCACCATCCTTAAGGTTAGGGTGGGGTGAAGGGTGAGGGTTAGATTCTAAGTTACAATGAGTAGGAGACTAGTAGCATACAGCTAAAGACTAATGATTTAAACCCACCAACCTTAAGGTTAGGGTGGGGTGAAGGGTGAGGGTTAGATTCCAAGGTCACAATGGGTAGGAGACTAATAGCATCCAGCTAAAAACTAATAATTTAAACCCACCATCCTTAAGGTAAGGGTGGGGTGAAGGGTGAGGGTTAGATTTCAAGGTCACAATGGGTAGGAGACTAATAGCATACAGCTAAAAACTAATGATTTAAACCCACCATCCTTAAGGTTAGGGTGGGGTAAAGGGTGAGGGTTAGATTCTAGGTTTGGTTAGGGTTAGAGCGAAAGATCAGGGTCCAGGGCTAAAATTAAGATAAATAGGTGGCATTAACAGACCTCCATAGTTTAAAACCTTATTTATCACCTTATCCTGAACGGCCCAAGGCCTTGGTTAGGGTAAGAGCGAAAGATCAGGGTCAGGGGCTAAAAATAAGATAAATAGGTGGCATTAACAGACCTCCATCGTTTAAAACAATATTTGTAACTCCATCCTAAAACCATATCTATATTTCCTTCCATGAGCGGCGTTAGTTAAGCAAACCCAGAAACTCCTGTAACTGTAATAACCAAGAAGACATCTTTAGGACTAAGAAAGTATAATCAAGCGAAATTGAAGAAATCCCAGACAAACATCATAATCATGTAATTTATGTCAACCTGAAATAACACAAAAGATCACTCTTCCTATATAAAGGCAAAGGAAGGGAGCTGAATCATAGTAAGTTGTTGCAGGATTTAGGTTTGGATCTTAAAATGAGTGTATAAGGAAGTGTTAATTTGGATCAATCTCGTTTATTCCAAATCTTGACACATCATCAGTAGTGTGCCTTGGTATCAACAGATCGTTTCGGCCTTTTAAACACTATACGATCCTACTCCAAGGTGGCCCGACGAGGTGATCATTCTCGCCGTGTGTCAGACTAAATTTTGAAAAACATCCAACAGGGATTTATGGCCAGCTCCTGAGAGCATCAGTCACAAGTTGGTTATGTCACCATGTAGTTATGAAGCCATGTATGTCTGGCCTTCTTTGTGCACTTAAGAATCAATTTCTCTTATTATATTTGCAATTAGAAATAGGACAATATTAGCCATCAACTTCTTTTCTCACTCATTACCAACAAGCTGTTGTTAAATCAACTCATACATTCACCATTGGGGCTTTATGAAAATCAGAAATTAAACAGTGTTAGCCATCCACTTTATGTCTTATTGATTCCAACAAGCTGTTGTTAAATCAACTCAAACATTCACCATTGGGGCTTTATGAAAATCAGGAATTAAACAGTGTTAGCCATCCACTTCATTTCTTATTGATTCCAACAAGCTGTTGTTAAATCAAATCACACTCTGTTGGTGCTGTATGAAAACCAGAAATTGCATACTTTTAGCCATCAACCTCTTTCGTTAATTATTACCAAAAGCTGTTGTTAAATGCAATTATCAATTCACTGCTGGTACTGTATGAGAGCCGGAAATTGAATCCTTTTAGCCATCCACTTCTTTAATCATTCCCAAAAACTGTTGTTAAATGTATTCATCCATTTACTACTGGTGCTGTATGAGAACCAGAAATTGAACACTTTTAGCCATCCACTTCTTTCCTTAATCATTACCAAAAGCTGTTGCTAAATACAATAATCCAGTCACTGCTGGTGCTGTATGAAAACAAGAAATTGAACACCCTTTTAGCCATCCACTTCTTTCCTTAATCATTTCCAAAAACTATTGTTAAATATACTCATGACAACACTGCTGACACTCCATGAAAACCAGTAACTAAAACCAAAAACCTTTATTGTTGGAAATAGCCATTCATAATTACCTTCCGTATTCTAATGTTTTTTTATATTAGAGCCCCAGTCAGCGCAGCAATAAGCTGAACTTAAAGAGTAATAACAAACCTCCTGTAACCGACAGAAACTAAACATTTCACTTTCACCAGGATAAACTAAACCTCAGAAACCGCCAAAGAAAACCAGAAAATAGCTTCATACCTGTAAACCAGTCTACGTTATGGGCTCCGGTTGGCTTTGCTGCGATTAGATGTCAGTTCAATATTCACGCTCCCAACAGTTTAACCGTATTAGGGCGTCAAGTAAAAATCCTTCTGAGCAACAAGCTGCGGTAAGCTGCTGATGTGTCCAGCGACTTCTCCTATGAACAGCACCAAAGCTGTTCGTTCTCTCTCAGCTAACAATATGACTGCGCTCCAAGCTTTATAGGGGGAAAGATAAGGAAGGCGGAGACGTCCCAGCTAACAGAATAACAAAATATTCCCTAAAAACAGCTCATTAACTTCACAAAGGCTTTAAATGACCAAAGAATAAAATACATCTCCAAGTCCGCTCAACCTATTACCAGAGCCCCCACCATCCAGACTGCAAACTAGTGTCTACAGAAGTAATCACAAATGGTAAACAACTCTCTACAAGGCAGCTTATTCACTGCAGCCAAAGCGTCTCCACTAACAACACCCAAAGTCCACCTAAACCACTTCCCTTATTTTTTTGCAATATAGATTGACAAGAATTTAAAGTCCCCTATCCAATTTAAATAAGATAACCCCCCACCATCCAGGATGCAAACTAATGACTATAGAAGTAATCACAAATGGTAAACCAACCTCTACAGGGCAGCTAATTAACCACAGCCAAAGCGTCCCCACTCCCCACACCAAACACCAGCCGCCCCCCCTCCCTTCAGATCCCAAATAAGCTTCCCCCGTCAACCTCTAAATAGCACCCTCCAGTAGTGAAAAGAAAGATTATTGTCAGATCCTAAATCAGCTTCTCTTGTCAACCTCTAAATAGCACCATCAAGTGGTGAAAAGAAAGAAACTGTCAGATCCCCAACCAGCTGCC
This sequence comes from Nothobranchius furzeri, assembly GCF_043380555.1. Taxonomy (NCBI): domain Eukaryota; kingdom Metazoa; phylum Chordata; class Actinopteri; order Cyprinodontiformes; family Nothobranchiidae; genus Nothobranchius; species Nothobranchius furzeri. The sequence continues at coordinate 43,586,582 of NC_091755.1, read as the reverse complement.
CCTGTCAACCTCCAAATAGCACACTCCAGTGGTGAAAAGAAAGAACTGTCCGATCCCCAACCAGCTAACCCTGTCAACTTCCAAATAGCACACTCCAGTGGTGAAAAGAAAGAACTGTCCGATCCCCAACAAGCTGACCCTGTCAACCTCACATCAGCACACTCCGGTGGTGAAAAGAGAGATTACTAAAGTGTTGATAACAGAAATTAAACAGCTGCGTTTAAAATCATAAAGGTGCAGTGCCTTTCATTAATGTTCAAATGAATCCTAATCAAAATATAGTAATTTTATCATATTAAGAGAGAAAAAAAGAAAAAAAAAAAAAGAGAGAGAGAGAGAGAGAGAGAGAGAGAGAGAGAGAGAGGGGGGGGGAGTGGGGAGGGAGTTGGGACTGGAGGGAGGGGAAGGGAAGAAGGGAGGAGGGTGAGGGTTGGAGGCTGTCTAGGGTTGGGCTGTAATGGTTGCCAACCTGTGGTTTTGAGGAGTTCCGTTAGTCCGAAGGCACAGGCGAGGTTAGGTGGAGTAGATGTATCTCAGTGACATCCCCCTGAATCAGTACCTTGACCAAAACAGTTTGGAGTAGAGAGTCACTGGCAATGCACGGGCCGGCGCGTGTCACTCAGAAACTCCCCTCCAATGTTGGTTTGTCTCAATGTAGAATAGAAAAACAGAATAGGAAAAGATTGAAAAGATAGAATAAAGAACAAACGAGAAAGACAGAATAAATAATACAGAAAAAAGGAAGAAAAAGAAGAAAGAAACAGGGATGGAAAAGAATTTGATGAAGAACAGGTAACAGATGTGGCGTCGTCGTATGACGCTCATCCACACCCGAGCCGGTCTAGGCTTAACCTGTCTCGCCCGATTCCCGCTCCTAAATATAGGAGAAGGAATGGGAGAGGAGAAGAGATGAGCAGACAGACAATGCTGGAATGTAGAGTTTATAGGTGAAAAGTAAAGTGGGTAGATGGCACGAACTAACCTCCATAATGTTAAACATTCTTCCTAAATGAATACTAATTGGCCACAAGGGGTCTAGATTAAGATTAGCGCTACAACTCAGGGTTAGCTTCTAGAAAGTAAAATTGGTTAAGACTGTAACTAACTTCAGGATTAGGGGTTCAACAGGGATAGAAAAGAACTTGAGAAGGAACAGGTAACAGATGTGGCGTCGTCGTATGACGCTCCTCCACACCCGAGCCGGTCTAGGCTTAACCTGTCTCGCCCGATTCCCGCTCCTAAATGTAGGAGAAGGAATGGGAGAGGAAAAAAGATGAGCAGGCAGAAAACGCTGGAATGTTGAGTTTATAGGTGAAAAGTAAAGTGGGTAGATGGCACAAACTAACCTCCATAGTCTTAAACATTCTTGGCTAAAGACTAATAATTAAAACCCACCAACCTTAAGGTTAGGGTGGGGTGAAGGGTGAGGGTTAGATTTCAAGGTCACAATGGGTAGGAGACTAATAGCATACAGCTAAAAACTAATGATTTAAACCCACCATCCTTAAGGTTAGGGTGGGGTGAAGGGTGAGGGTTAGATTTCAAGGTTACAATGGGTAGGAGACTAATAGCATACAGCTAAAAACTAATAATTTAAACCCACCATCCTTAAGGTTAGGGTGGGGTGAAGGGTGAGGGTTAGATTCTAAGTTACAATGAGTAGGAGACTAGTAGCATACAGGTAAAGACTAGAGATTTAAACCCACCACCCTTAAGGTTAGGGTGGGGTGAAGGGTGAGGGTTAGATTCTAAGTTACAATGAGTAGGAGACTAGTAGCATAAAGGTAAAGACTAATGATTTAAACCCACCATCCTTAAGGTTAGGGTGGGGTAAAGGGTGAGGGTTAGATTCTAAGTTTGGTTAGGGTTAGAGCGTAAGTTCAGGGTCCAGGGCTAAAAATAAGATAAATAGGTGGCATTAACAGACCTCCATAGTTTAAAACATTATGCATCACCTTATCCTGAACGGCCCAAGGCCTTGGTTAGGGTTAGAGCGAAAGATCAGGGTCAGGGGCTAAAAATAAGATAAATAGGTAGCATTAACAGACGTCCATCGTTTAAAACAGTATTTGTAACTCCATCCTAAAAACATAACTATATTTCCTTCCATGAGCGGCGTTAGTTAAGCAAACCCAGAAACTCCTGTAACTGTAATAACCAAGAAGACATCTTTAGGACTAAGAAAGTATAATCAAGCGAAATTGAAGAAATCCCAGACAAACATCATAATCATGTAATTTATGTCAACCTGAAATAACACAAAAGATCACTCTTCCTATATAAAGGCAAAGGAAGGGAGCTGAATCATAGTAAGTTGTTGCAGGATTTAGGTTTGGATCTTAAAATGAGTGTATAAGGAAGTGTTAATTTGGATCAATCTCGTTTATTCCAAATCTTGACACATCATCAGTAGTGTGCCTTGGTATCAACAGATCGTTTCGGCCTTTTAAACACTATACGATCCTACTCCAAGGTGGCCCGACGAGGTGATCATTCTCGCCGTGTGTCAGACTAAATTTTGAAAAACATCCAACAGGGATTTATGGCCAGCTCCTGAGAGCATCAGTCACAAGTTGGTTATATCACCATGTAGTTATGAAGCCATGTATGTCTGGCCTTCTTTGTGCACTTAAGAATCAATTTCTCTTATTATATTTGCAATTAGAAATAGGACAATATTAGCCATCAACTTCTTTTCTCACTCATTACCAACAAGCTGTTGTTAAATCAACTCATACATTCACCATTGGGGCTTTATGAAAATCAGAAATTAAACAGTGTTAGCCATCCACTTTATGTCTTATTGATTCCAATAAGCTGTTGTTAAATCAACTCAAACATTCACCATTGGGGCTTTATGAAAATCAGGAATTAAACAGTGTTAGCCATCCACTTCATTTCTTATTGATTCCAACAAGCTGTTGTTAAATCAAATCACACTCTGTTGGTGCTGTATGAAAACCAGAAATTGCATACTTTTAGCCATCAACCTCTTTCGTTAATTATTACCAAAAGCTGTTGTTAAATGCAATTATCAATTCACTGCTGGTACTGTATGAGAGCCGGAAATTGAATCCTTTTAGCCATCCACTTCTTTAATCATTCCCAAAAACTGTTGTTAAATGTATTCATCCATTTACTACTGGTGCTGTATGAGAACCAGAAATTGAACACTTTTAGCCATCCACTTCTTTCCTTAATCATTACCAAAAGCTGTTGCTAAATACAATAATCCAGTCACTGCTGGTGCTGTATGAAAACAAGAAATTGAACACCCTTTTAGCCATCCACTTCTTTCCTTAATCATTTCCAAAAACTATTGTTAAATATACTCATGACAACACTGCTGACACTCCATGAAAACCAGTAACTAAAACCAAAAACCTTTATTGTTGGAAATAGCCATTCATAATTACCTTCCGTATTCTAATGTTTTTTTATATTAGAGCCCCAGTCAGCGCAGCAATAAGCTGAACTTAAAGAGTAATAACAAACCTCCTGTAACCGACAGAAACTAAACATTTCACTTTCACCAGGATAAACTAAACCTCAGAAACCGCCAAAGAAAACCAGAAAATAGCTTCATACCTGTAAACCAGTCTACGTTATGGGCTCCGGTTGGCTTTGCTGCGATTAGATGTCAGTTCAATATTCACGCTCCCAACAGTTTAACCGTATTAGGGCGTCAAGTAAAAATCCTTCTGAGCAACAAGCTGCGGTAAGCTGCTGATGTGTCCAGCGACTTCTCCTATGAACAGCACCAAAGCTGTTCGTTCTCTCTCAGCTAACAATATGACTGCGCTCCAAGCTTTATAGGGGGAAAGATAAGGAAGGCGGAGACGTCCCAGCTAACAGAATAACAAAATATTCCCTAAAAACAGCTCATTAACTTCACAAAGGCTTTAAATGACCAAAGAATAAAATACATCTCCAAGTCCGCTCAACCTATTACCAGAGCCCCCACCATCCAGACTGCAAACTAGTGTCTACAGAAGTAATCACAAATGGTAAACAACTCTCTACAAGGCAGCTTATTCACTGCAGCCAAAGCGTCTCCACTAACAACACCCAAAGTCCACCTAAACCACTTCCCTTATTTTTTTGCAATATAGATTGAGAAGAATTTAAAGTCCCCTATCCAATTTAAATAAGATAACCCCCCACCATCCAGGATGCAAACTAATGACTATAGAAGTAATCACAAATGGTAAACCAACCTCTACAGGGCAGCTAATTAACCACAGCCAAAGCGTCCCCACTCCCCACACCAAACACCAGCCGCCCCCCCTCCCTTCAGATCCCAAATAAGCTTCCCCCGTCAACCTCTAAATAGCACCCTCCAGTAGTGAAAAGAAAGATTATTGTCAGATCCTAAATCAGCTTCTCTTGTCAACCTCTAAATAGCACCATCAAGTGGTGAAAAGAAAGAAACTGTCAGATCCCCAACCAGCTGCCCCTGTCAACCTCCAAATAGCACACTCCAGTGGTGAAAAGAAAGAACTGTCCGATCCCCAACCAGCTAACCCTGTCAACTTCCAAATAGCACACTCCAGTGGTGAAAAGAAAGAACTGTCCGATCCCCAACAAGCTGACCCTGTCAACCTCACATCAGCACACTCCGGTGGTGAAAAGAGAGATTACTAAAGTGTTGATAACAGAAATTAAACAGCTGCGTTTAAAATCATAAAGGTGCAGTGCCTTTCATTAATGTTCAAATGAATCCTAATCAAAATATAGTAATTTTATCATATTAAGAGAGAAAAAAAGAAAAAAAAAAAAAAAGAGAGAGAGAGAGAGAGAGAGAGAGAGAGAGAGAGAGAGGGGGGGGAGTGGGGAGGGAGTTGGGACTGGAGGGAGGGGAAGGGAAGAAGGGAGGAGGGTGAGGGTTGGAGGCTGTCTAGGGTTGGGCTGTAATGGTTGCCAACCTGTGGTTTTGAGGAGTTCCGTTAGTCCGAAGGCACAGGCGAGGTTAGGTGGAGTAGATGTATCTCAGTGACATCCCCCTGAATCAGTACCTTGACCAAAACAGTTTGGAGTAGAGAGTCACTGGCAATGCACGGGCCGGCGCGTGTCACTCAGAAACTCCCCTCCAATGTTGGTTTGTCTCAATGTAGAATAGAAAAACAGAATAGGAAAAGATTGAAAAGATAGAATAAAGAACAAACGAGAAAGACAGAATAAATAATACAGAAAAAAGGAAGAAAAAGAAGAAAGAAACAGGGATGGAAAAGAATTTGATGAAGAACAGGTAACAGATGTGGCGTCGTCGTATGACGCTCATCCACACCCGAGCCGGTCTAGGCTTAACCTGTCTCGCCCGATTCCCGCTCCTAAATATAGGAGAAGGAATGGGAGAGGAGAAGAGATGAGCAGGCAGACAATGCTGGAATGTAGAGTTTATAGGTGAAAAGTAAAGTGGGTAGATGGCACGAACTAACCTCCATAATGTTAAACATTCTTCCTAAATGAATACTAATTGGCCACAAGGGGTCTAGATTAAGATTAGCGCTACAACTCAGGGTTAGCTTCTAGAAAGTAAAATTGGTTAAGATTGTAACTAACTTCAGGATTAGGGGTTCAACAGGGATAGAAAAGAACTTGAGAAGGAACAGGTAACAGATGTGGCGTCGTCGTATGACGCTCCTCCACACCCGAGCCGGTCTAGGCTTAACCTGTCTCGCCCGATTCCCGCTCCTAAATGTAGGAGAAGGAATGGGAGAGGAAAAGAGATGAGCAGGCAGAAAACGCTGGAATGTTGAGTTTATAGGTGAAAAATAAAGTGGGTAGATGGCACAAACTAACCTCCATAGTCTTAAACATTCTTGGCTAAAGACTAATAATTAAAACCCACCAACCTTAAGGTTAGGGTGGGGTGAAGGGTGAGGGTTAGATTTCAAGGTCACAATGGGTAGGAGACTAATAACATACAGCTAAAAACTAATGATTTAAACCCACCATCCTTAAGGTTAGGGTGGGGTGAAGGGTGAGGGTTAGATTTCAAGGTTACAATGGGTAGGAGACTAATAGCATACAGCTCAAAACTAATAATTTAAACCCACCATCTTTAAGGTTAGGGTGGGGTGAAGGGTGAGGGTTAGATTTCAAGGTTACAATGGGTAGGAGACTAATAGCATACAGCTAAAAACTAATAATTTAAACCCACCATCCTTAAGGTTAGGGTGGGGTGAAGGGTGAGGGTTAGATTCTAAGTTACAATGAGTAGGAGACTAGTAGCATACAGCTAAAGACTAATGATTTAAACCCACCAACCTTAAGGTTAGGGTGGGGTGAAGGGTGAGGGTTAGATTCCAAGGTTACAATGGGTAGGAGTCTAATAGCATCCAGCTAAAAACTAATAATTTAAACCCACCATCCTTAAGGTTAGGGTGGGGTGAAGGGTGAGGGTTAGATTCTAAGTTACAATGAGTAGGAGACTAGTAGCATACAGCTAAAGACTAATGATTTAAACCCACCATCCTTAAGGTTAGGGTGGGGTGAAGGGTGAGGGTTAGATTTCAAGGTTACAATGGGTAGGAGACTAATAGCATACAGCTAAAAACTAATAATTTAAACCCACCATCCTTAAGGTTAGGGTTAGGGTTAGGGTTAGGGTTAGGGTTAGGGTTAGGGTTAGGAATAGGGGGTAAGTACCACTTGATGATCGCGGTTCTTTCTGGCTCTGAACCACTCAGAGCCACCATTCAACTTTTGCCGCGCTCAGGGGGACCGGCTGGAGGCGGGGGTACCAAAGACCCCAAGATTGCCGCAAAGCATCATGGGTAAAAACAATCAAACATCTCTCACGGCCGGAAAAGTTGGTTCTTAGCTTAGGGACCGCGGCTACCCCCCCATTTGTGGCCACGCCGAATCCAACGGTACCACCCACAAGTCTCTACGACCTTCCTAGCCGGAGATATGATTGGTTGGGTTAGGGTTAGGGTTAGGGTTAGGGTTAGGGTTTAGGTGGAGTAGATGTATCTCAGTGACATCCCCCTGAATCAGTACCTTGACCAAAACAGTTTGGAGTAGAGAGTCACTGGCAATGCACGGGCCGGCGCGTGTCACTCAGAAACTCCCCTCCAATGTTGGTTTGTCTCAATGTAGAATAGAAAAACAGAATAGGAAAAGATTGAAAAGATAGAATAAAGAACAAACGAGAAAGACAGAATAAATAATACAGAAAAAAGGAAGAAAAAGAAGAAAGAAACAGGGATGGAAAAGAATTTGATGAAGAACAGGTAACAGATGTGGCGTCGTCGTATGACGCTCATCCACACCCGAGCCGGTCTAGGCTTAACCTGTCTCGCCCGATTCCCGCTCCTAAATATAGGAGAAGGAATGGGAGAGGAGAAGAGATGAGCAGGCAGACAATGCTGGAATGTAGAGTTTATAGGTGAAAAGTAAAGTGGGTAGATGGCACGAACTAACCTCCATAATGTTAAACATTCTTCCTAAATGAACACTAATTGGCCACAAGGGGTCTAGATTAAGATTAGCGCTACAACTCAGGGTTAGCTTCTAGAAAGTAAGATTGGTTAAGATTGTAACTAACTTCAGGATTAGGGGTTCAACAGGGATAGAAAAGAACTTGAGAAGGAACAGGTAACAGATGTGGCGTCGTCGTATGACGCTCCTCCACACCCGAGCCGGTCTAGGCTTAACCTGTCTCGCCCGATTCCCGCTCCTAAATGTAGGAGAAGGAATGGGAGAGGAAAAGAGATGAGCAGGCAGAAAACGCTGGAATGTTGAGTTTATAGGTGAAAAATAAAGTGGGTAGATGGCACAAACTAACCTCCATAGTCTTAAACATTCTTGGCTAAAGACTAATAATTAAAACCCACCAACCTTAAGGTTAGGGTGGGGTGAAGGGTGAGGGTTAGATTTCAAGGTCACAATGGGTAGGAGACTAATAACATACAGCTAAAAACTAATGATTTAAACCCACCATCCTTAAGGTTAGGGTGGGGTGAAGGGTGAGGGTTAGATTTCAAGGTTACAATGGGTAGGAGACTAATAGCATACAGCTCAAAACTAATAATTTAAACCCACCATCCTTAAGGTTAGGGTGGGGTGAAGGGTGAGGGTTAGATTTCAAGGTTACAATGGGTAGGAGACTAATAGCATACAGCTAAAAACTAATAATTTAAACCCACCATCCTTAAGGTTAGGGTGGGGTGAAGGGTGAGGGTTAGATTCTAAGTTACAATGAGTAGGAGACTAGTAGCATACAGCTAAAGACTAATGATTTAAACCCACCAACCTTAAGGTTAGGGTGGGGTGAAGGGTGAGGGTTAGATTCCAAGGTTACAATGGGTAGGAGTCTAATAGCATCCAGCTAAAAACTAATAATTTAAACCCACCATCCTTAAGGTTAGGGTGGGGTGAAGGGTGAGGGTTAGATTCTAAGTTACAATGAGTAGGAGACTAGTAGCATACAGCTAAAGACTAATGATTTAAACCCACCATCCTTAAGGTTAGGGTGGGGTGAAGGGTGAGGGTTAGATTTCAAGGTTACAATGGGTAGGAGACTAATAGC